>NW_010357153.1:236439-243071 GCF_000414095.1 Morus notabilis
CGTAAAGGACACCAAAAAAATGATATCGCAGTTCGGTGCGCACACCTACTCTGCTGGGCCACGCCCAGACAATGATCAATCCACTAAGTTCAAAAGATTACAAAGCACCGAACGGTCTTACACACTCAACGACTCCCTCCTTGATGATGTCGCCGTTGCCTAGAATCTCCTTAGAAAGCTTGATCAGCGAGCACCACTCGACTTGACAGTTTCCTCCCGAAACTAAAGAAATCTTCTCCCGAAGAACCAACTCGAAAGCGTTCTAACAATTCGTCGCAACACATCAAGCGACACTTAACATTACAATCTCATTCTGATATGGACAAATGCTACTTTTCTGTTTTCAGCCCTGTGTGTTCATTACACGTTTTGCCATCATCATCACAAACCCTCATACCACTTTGTTTTTCATCCAACAATCAGCAACACTCTCCCACCGACAATAAGCACACCCAATCATAGTAAGGTCTCCTCTATTAACCACAAAATCAGGTCACAGCCCCATGACAATAAAAAGACAATTATTCCCAATATTTCTCACAATTCTTTCCTTAGAAGAGCCAACCATAATGCTCCAGAAAGTCCACTCTTGATTTGCAGCCAATAAACATGACAACCAAACTTTCTTTAAGAGGACTACCAATTTATAATGCCAACCAATCTTACAACCAATTTGTCAAAAATAAGCCAACACAAAAAATGCACTAACAGGTTTCATTCAAATGAAAGGGAAAAAACTACCGGTAAAACACGAATAGGACCAAAAAAATCGTGACGACACTAAAGTAATTGTGACATAATTATATAAACTGAATAGAAGAAAACGACAGTTTATTTTCTTAAAATAAAGATCAATAAATAACAGACATTTTTTACCACATAAGTTTTAACCTTTTCGATTTTGCATAAAATTGGCTCAATATTCTAGGGTGCATAAAAAACGTGCATCACGAGATACTGTGTACAGAATGCGTAATAATTTGTCTTTAGTTTCATCTGCACATACAAAGGTCAAGAGCTAGCTGCATTTAATTGCCATATTTTCTACGTCTCCAACTGTATGCTAGTCATAGACTAGCTATTTCGTATATTTAGCTAAATGGTTAACGATATAAATAGAATAACAATATTTCAAAACCAATTTTTGAAATAGTTTTATTTTTAGACGTACGTTGTTTTTAAGGAAGTTGTGGGAGAAAATAATGAGATCTCTGTGGTTATTAGCGCGTTCTGACTATGTTGGAACTCCTTTAACAATTCTCCACTAAAATATTTCCACTCAAAGATTATATATTAAAAGAGAAAGAAAAATACAAAAAAAAAAAATCTTAAAGAAAAGACAAAAGTAAAGCAGAACTGGAAAATGGATCAAGACCTACACAAATCTGCTAAACTGAGAATATTTACCAGGAAGTTACTGTCAGAGGATAGAATCAAAATTTGCACCTTGAAGAAAGATATAATTATACCTTGTTAAAAATCATTTAGTTAGTCAAAATCCAGGAGGAAAAACCAGAAGGGAATATATAGAGCACAAATTTTAGCTATTTGATGATGATAAAAAAAAAAAAAAAAAAAATTTGTAGCAAAGATGGCCTTCATAATGTTCCTATTCCTTTTTTAATGTGTATTTAGTCCAATCTGGCATGTTCACAGTCATAAACTTCTCAATCAAAGCAGAATATATACTACTACGTAACACTACTGATAAGAAATAATTTTAATCTCATAATTGGATATTAGCAAAGAGTGCCATTTCATTTCATGTCATTTTCCTGCGTAAACAAGTTTAAGATTTTTAATACTTTATGTTATGTAGATCCAGCAGAAAGGAGTCCGTCAAAATTTTGCCAGGTTGCATGCATGCGCAAGAGAAATATCTTCATATATTTGATTGAATCTAGTTAGGATGTAATATTAGTATGTGTCAATTTAGTTGGGATGTAATATTAAGATCTGATATCAATTTTCCTCTTTCATTATTCATAAAAAAAAAAAAAAAAAAAAAAGTGAGAGAAATATCTCCATAAAATAAGTCAAACAGTTTAACCAGTGATGTTCCATTTTTGTTTTTTGTTTTTTGTTTTTAGTTAATAATATGATGAAACAGTTAATATTGCAAGCTATGGAGAAAGCCAATACAGTCGCTAGATTTATTGGGAGAATCAGATTGATCAGGAACCAGAAAGAGCATTCACACTCGTTAAATCAAGATATACCTTCTTGTTGATTAATGGAACACCGAGTAATAACGACTACATTCTAGATTTCTTTAATGCTAATTTCTTTCAAATAAGAAAGGCTAACTTAGAAGTAGTTTCTATATTTCTCAACTCCCAACTGGGAATAATTAAAGTCTATCAATATTATAAAACATGTAAAAACTAGTTGGTGATGAAAATGCAAAGAACATGATGTTATACGACTCCGGTAATGCTCAGGTGTTAAACATCACCATTAATAAAAGGTGTATTTTACAGTGTGGGACTCATAAATAAAACCTATTTTCTATTACTGATGGTGTTTCGGCGGTGTCTCTAAACATTTTTATCAAATGCAAACAATCGAAATTGGCAGCAAGGATTGCATATGAAATTAGTGAACGCAGTGGTAGTGCCTCCCTCCCACTGATGCAGAGTTCCGATGAGAGACATTTTTATATGATTTATAAGAATTTGTGACGATAATGGTGTGGTACCTACACGGCCTAGACAACCCACGTGCAAAATTTTTGACGCTCCATTTTCTCCAAAACATCACGTCACTATCATATTTTTCCATAACAAATTACTTACATGAAAATTATTTTCTTACAAAAAAAAAAGGATACTGTGCTCTCCCAAGGCTCCAACTCACATAATTTGTCTCTTTTCTAATTATAGATTAAAAGAAAAAGAATGAATAGAGAGCAGAGGTGACAAATTTACTAGGCCCTTTAGCAATGAACCTAACTTTAGCGGTGATACATCGTCTCTATAAATACCACACATGTATCATCGTAAAATGGTTTTGTTTTTTAAAAGATGGATTTTTTTATTTCGGGGAAAATCATAACTAAGAAGTATCTATTAACGACAACATGTCATTACTAAATTTTAGTGCCAACTACCACGTCGTGTGAGTGAATCTGATGGTGTAAAGATTAATCCCGAGAAAAAATATGCTTTGGCAAAATATTGTAGTGGTAAAGTTCTTATATATAAGTCATCATCAATCCACTGATCTTTACACAACGGTTGTGCTCATTTCAACCCGACCTTATGAAGAAATGGTTAACCCACCCAATTCAAAATTTCTTGATCGAATTTCATTTGTTTTTCCTAAAGAAAATATATATTATACGCGTGTTAACATGTCATAATCAATGATTATAATTATGTCAATTATATATTAAACATACTAATTTAAATAGATTTTGCGGTATCAACCTGTTGAATAAACATGTCATTTTCATCTTTATATTTTTCAGCACGTCTAATAAATTAGTTGTATTAATTCTTGTTATTTACATGATCACTAAACGGATAGATCACACAAGTACGCCTCGTTAACATGAGTAATTAATAACGCCCCTCATGTGAGTAAAAACCAATAATACGTGTGTGAACTAGAATCCGATTACCTTTCTTGTTTCAAAATAAAAAATCAGATTATTTTTAAAAGCATATCCTTGCTGGAAGTTGGTTAGGAACGCATGATACACGGCAACTTATAAGCAAGTATAGAACATATATTTGAATTTGACAAGTCCATTGAAATTAGGGAATTTATAGAATTAAACACTATAAAAAATCAAAAGAATATTGGACTAGTCTAGAATAGAAATTAAGAGCAAACATTTAGTTAGGCTTAGTTTGGTATAACTTTTTCTTCTTAAAATCAACTTTTGCTTGTAGCAGAAACTGATTTTAGTGTTTGGTAAATCTCCTCAAAAGTGTTTTTTAAAGGTTTATACCACCCATGATAAAATTACAAGTGTCCTTTTTACGTTTATTTTCAAGTATTGATAAATTATTAATCTATCTTATAACAACACTTGGTAAAAAGAATTAACCGGCACTAACAATTGTAAATTACAACGTCTGTTTTTTTTTTCATAATAAATCATTTAGTAGTGTAAGATTCATAGGTTGGAAGCTTACTAACTTTTAGTTCGCGTAAAGAACCATCCTTTACTAGTCTTTAAATCTTGTTTAGGCTAATATGACCAAGTCTAAGATGCTACATATATGTGTTATTTATCGTGAGAGATCCTTTGCTTCTTATTCTTAGGTTTAGCAACTTTTGAACTTTTCAATATTTCGCAGTGAACCAGGTATCGGTTTAAACGGTATAAACCATTTTCCAAATATCCAGAACATATATCGGAACAATTCCGAAAGATGTGGACTAGATTATTATTAAAGGCAATTGTTCAAATAATTTGGAATTAGAAATCAAATTTCTCTTTATGCTTGGAGGGAAATAAACATTGTTCACAACAAGGTATTTCCAAAATTAAAGTATAACTTCTCCCACTACTTTTGCCGATATCCTCGCGGTATTCCCACCTTCATCGTGTAGTCCCTGATGGCAAGTTCTTTGTAAGAACTAATATTTTACAAAGAAAACCAAAACATGATTAGTTGCTCCTGAATCAACTATCCAGGATGAGGAATCACCCTCTACTAAAGATGTTTCTAGAATTAGTAAATCTTATTTACTTTGATTCTTTTTCTTTGTTTAGGTGGAAACAATTTCCATTTAAGGGCTAAAACTTAATAAAGAAAACAAACATGATTAGTTATTCCTGAATCAACTATTCAGGATAAGGAATCACCCTTTTACTAAAACATGTTTTTAGAACTAGCAAATCATATTTGCTTAAGTTCCTTTCTTTATTTCGGGAAACAATTTCTTTGTAAGAACTAAGACTTAATAAAGAAAACAAACATGAGTAGCAACTACCGAATCTACTATTCAGGAATAAGGAATCACCCTTTTTACTAAACATGTTTTTAGAACTAGCAAATCATATTTGCTTGATTCTTTTCCTTTATTTTGGTGGAAATGACTTTCCTTTTGTCTTTTACTCAAGGCTCTCACAATATTTAGCCAACCCTCTTGTTTTATGGATTTTCAGATATGATATCTGATGACTGCATTATCTTATAAGTTATCTCCATGCCTTCAGGCTTCTTGTGAATTACCACGTACAACCCTAGCTAATAGTTAGCTACAGTGGTTTCGTTAGGGACATGAAGACAATCCTCCATTTGGGACAAACGTATATTCATCACATGAATGTATGTTGTATATGTTACTTTACCACTTTGCATAGTTTATTTCTAGTCAGTGTTTCAATTTCATGTAGTGAGATTTTAGGATTTGACATATTGCTGGAAATAAGTAGAATATTCATCTAATCAATTTATGTGCATGAATATCAAAACATGTGAATTTAGGCACAATTAAATATGATGCATGATGCACATGAAAAATACATAAATCATGTTTTAATTTTACATGCCAACGATAATCTAATTTACCACGAATATAGTGCCGCCGTAGGGTAGGTCAAAATATCGCAAATTGAACCGAGACCTTCTCAATTACTAAATATAATCAAAATATCTCATATTTTCATATTTATCAACTACCGTTATTTTGGTCAAAAATATAATCAACAAATTGATTACATTTTCATGAGTGTAACCCATCATTTCAGATTCTACAGACTTAACTCCGGAGTGCCGCCGTAGGGTAGGTCAAACCGGAAATACATCCTTGAATCCTATCGCTAGGAAGTCAACCTTGTTATTGATCCGAAAGAACACTTTTCGTAGGGAGTGCGGAATTGGTGCCGCCGCGAAGCCCCTTTCAAATCTCACAGTGTTGAACTAACGATGGAGACTAATGGGTCGTATTGTCATACAACCCTCTCCCACTAATTATTTTACAAATATGTATTTTGTTTGAAAAAACATCTCATGGTTTTCAAATCGAAAAATAAACAATTTATTTTTTAGATATGTGAAATTCTAAAATTTAACTCTTAAATTCAATTTCACATTTAACATTATTTTGTAAATCAATTTTGCAACTTAAATCAATTTAATCATATTAAATCGATTTTAGTGCATGGTTCTTATTTTATTTTATTTTTCTAAAACCCTTTTATAATAAATAAAATAAATAATAATAAATGCGCATGTATATATGGCATGTTATAAAACATATGAGTAGGCACATTATATCTATATGGCATGTTATATGCATGGACATATAATATATAACTATCAACATAAAATATAAATATACGCAATCGGCTATTGAGATGGATTTGACCGGGTCCCATGGAAATTATAAATCACAACCAAATCGAATAAATAAATAATTACAATAATTATTTTCTTCCGTTACATCAACGGGTCTTCAATTTTTTGAACTCTTCATTCATTGGCTTCGTTCTTCGTCTTCAGGTCAGATTCACCTTCTTCGGGGTCCGAAACTCTTCCAGGTCCATCAGCACGCATTATGAGGGTTTCAAAAAACCTCGGGTCCATTTGGGGTCCAATTCCTGATTCTGGGCTGCCAGCTGCGCACTCTAGCCGCACGTTGTGCGCGCCCGCGCAGACTGTCCGTGCGCTGGG
>NW_010357153.1:243270-244811 GCF_000414095.1 Morus notabilis
CGCGCGTTAGGCGTACGCTATGCGCGCACTGTCTGCCCCCTGTGCGCGCCCTGGCCACGCGCTGTTGCGCGCTGGGGCGCGCCCTGGCCGTGCACTGGTGCACGCTGGGACGCGCCCTGGCCTTCTTTCTGGGTGATTTTTTGGAAAAATTTCTAGGCAGATTTGGGCTGTTTCTGGGCATATTCAAAGCTTCAAACTTGATCTTCCATGCCTCTTTTTGATTCAAAATCAAAACCCTAATTCTACCCAAAACCTAGAATTACAATAATTCTAATCCCGAATTAAATTACAAATAATTTAATTCGAACGAATTTAATGCGATCCACGGAACCATATAATTAACGACCAAATCCATCATCCATACATTCATCATCATGAATCAAATATAAACATCCATAAGTGCAAGTGCCTACCCATCACATACATACATAATTAATTTTTTGATTATCAAATAATCGGAGCATAAATTAATATCGTCTATAGACCGCTCTGATACCAATTGTTGGTCTCCAAATCGAATTCGGATGCGGAAGTGTGGTGCGGGGAATAGGCGGATCGTGTATAACAAAAATTTTCATAAAACTTTTGAGATACTCTATAAAATATATTAATTTATGCACGAATAAATTAATCTCATTAATTCATTTATTAAGAACTCAATCAGGAAAAATACCTAGAAGCCGACTCGGATGACAACTTGAGTTCTTTGACCACGAACAGTCCTTGCTCCAATCTTTGTGTTTAGAAAACCAATGTCTTCCACGTCAATTCCTAGAATCCACGAAGACGTGTGTGTGGGCACACATGAGACAAAACGAGTTACAATAAACACTCGAATTTCCACAAACACCAACGCATGCACGATGTGAAATTTTTTGAAGAAAAATTTTTCCTTCTCTCTATTAGGGAATTTCGGCCATCTCTAAAATTAGGGCAAAAATTAATTTCGAAAATTGTCTCAAAAATTGTCACAAAATGGACACAATTTTCTACTATTCTCTTATTTATAGAGTAGAAGTCAAACTTCTAGAAGGAATCAAATCGCTATCTCCAATTTGAATTTCAAAACGAAATCTCCTATATCCCTTATCCCTTAGTGTGGCCGGCCAAGATGGGGATTCTCATCCCTGTGTGGCGCCAATATCAGATAGGGAAGGAAGAAAAAATCATCCTTTATCCTGTAGTCCAATTTTGACTCAAATTTAAATTCTAATTTAAGTCAAACTTAAATTAATTTGAATTCTAAATTGAACAACTTATCAAATAAGTTTAAATGGATAAATCTAGATGTGTTCAAATTCAAATTTTAATAATCACATTATTTAAATAATAATTAATTCTCAATTAATTATTTTTGAGTATTTAATTTGAGAATTTCGTAATTCTAAAATTCCCAATTTGCCCTTTGTGTCTGGCAGAATTACTAGGACGACGCGGGGACTAATGGACCTATAATCCCGAGCTCCAATAAAATTAATAATTAATTAAACACTTTAATTAATTAATTAATTCTATTAATTCCAATAGTTACTCCACTATAA
>NW_010357153.1:244999-255293 GCF_000414095.1 Morus notabilis
AGAATTATTTATCTACTTCTTTCTTAAGAAGGAATGGATTCCATCTCGTGTAATAACATTCCCGGCTACCTACTTCATCATGTCTCCAAAATACAAGGAATAGGATTCAGTATCTCAGAATCCGTACCGAGTAAATCAAAAGACACAAATCTATAAATAGGAGTTTGTTAAGAACTCAGGATTAAGATCATCCTATATATGACAGTCGGTAGACTCAATTAGAATTTCTATACTTAACGGAATTATTAGAAATTCATATTGTGTCTGTGTCCTTGTTCCACATAATCTCATTATGCGAAATACACTCATTTAATATCTCACCATATTAACAGTGCGGATAACACCGTTCCATTCTAAATGGGAATGACATGTATTAATAATGTTTTAATTAAAGATTTTAAACTTTAATTAAATTCATTATGAACATTGCTTTTTGATTATTATCCTTAAACCTTATCATCTCGTATATAACACTTATATATAATGTTTAAGGTTACATAAATAATCATGGAATTTTTATTGATATTCATAAAATATTCATAAATATATGCACATAAAATAATGAATAAACTCTTTTATTAAATAAATAATAAATATCCTATTACATCTTATGCTTCTAGGACACCATTCCCAACACTTAGAATGTCCGGCCATAATGGATAGTGGAAAATAGGATATTTTGTTCCAAATTCAAATAGGAGATAATTAACAAGCTTTATCTTGGAGATAAAGATTGGATTCCTTTTAGAAGTTTGACTTCTACTCTATAAATAAGAGAATAGTAGAAAATTATGGACACAATTTTTGAGACAATTTTTGAAACATTTTTGACCTAATAAAGTATTATGGCCGAAATTATTCACATTGAGGGGAAGGAAAAATTTTTTCTCCAAAAATTCCACATCGTGCATGCGTTGGTGTTTGTGAAAATTTGAATGTTTATTGTAACCCGTTTTGTCTCATGTGCATCCATACACACGTCTTCGTGGATTCTAGGAATTGACGTAGAAGACATTGGTTTTGTAAACACAAAGCTTTGGAGCAAGGATTGTTCGAGGTTAAAGAATTCAAGTTATCAACCGAGTCGGCCTCCAGGTATTTTTTCTAATTGAGTTCTTAATAAATGAATTAATGAGGTTAATTTATTCGTGCATAAATTAATATAATCTATAGAGTATCTCAAAGATTTTATGAAAATTTTTGTTATACACGATCCGCCTCCCCGCCACGCTTCCGCAACCGAATTCGATTCGGAGACCAACACTCAGATCAACAAATATGAGAAAAAAATTAAATACCATAAGATCTGGATTCTGGAACACCAAAGTCATGAGAAATTAAACCATAATACCTAAAAGCTATGCTTCCGAAGCTATTCCAAAGGCAATTAAAAGAATATGTTCCCGAAGATAGGGCGGCACCGAAGTTGTTCCAAAGGGAATTAAAAGAGAAGAAGAAGAAGAATAAGAAGAAGAAGAAGAAGAAGAAGAAGAAGAAGAAGAAGAAGAAGAAGAAGAAGAAGAAGAAGAAGAAGAAGAAGAAGAAGAAGAGGCGAGAATAGGGTGGCGCCGGTGGGTGAGGGTGAGGGTGAGGGTGGCCGGTGGGTGGGTGGGTGGCTCTACACTGAGAGATGGGTCATCTAGGATGAAAAAATGAGAGAAACCTAAAAAGGCAAACTTGAAATGTTGAAACAAGAGAAGACATGAAAAAATGAGAATATTTGGCGGTGATGGGTGTGTTTTGAATTTTTAGAGAGTGTAGATTAAAATATTTTTTTCACACAAATTTTATTTTTTTGTTACTAAACAGTAAACATTATTTTGTTAGTTGAAAGTATATTTTTTTAATTCAGTAGCATAAAGACATACTAAAAAATTAAAAAAAATACATTTTGATGATAAAAATTATTTTAGACTCATTATTCTAGTCACATTATTAAAAAATAGTGTTGAAGTTGAAATAACTAATATATGTTAAAAGGCAATCAAATAGTAAGATCATATACTACTCTATGTGAAACATATACTTAATTAATAAGATCATATATATATATATATATATAACATGAACATATATATATATATATAATATGAACATGTCTCTTGTTATACCTACACAAAATAATTAAATTATTAAATAATTATTATACAAAATATACTAGAATGATTGTTAAAACTTAAAATAGGACATATTTATGAAAAAAAAAAACAATACATGCACAAAATATAAGTTTTAAAGTTTTTATATGATTTGCTACCAAACACTACTTTTGGTAGCAAAAAATGCTTTTTCGCCACCAAAATATGAATTTGGTAGCAGAATCGTGTTTTCTGCTACCAAAATTTGGTACCAGAAAATTATATTTTTTATTACTAAACATTATTTTGGTAGCCGAAAGTATATTTTTTGCTAAAAAATTTAATTTGGTAGAAGAAAGACATTAAAAAATTTTAAAAATACATTTTGATGATAAATATTATTTTAGACTCATTATTCTAGTAACATTGTAACAAAAAATATAGTTTTAAAATTGAAATACAGTATTCTATGTTAAAAAGTAATCAAATAGAAAGATTATAGACTACTTTATGTGGAACATATACTTAATTAACAAGATCACAAATATATACACATGAAGATGTCTCTTGTTATACCTACACAAAATAATTAAATTATCAAATAATTATTCTACAAAATATACTAGGATGATTGTTAAGAACTTAATATATGACATATTTATGGAAAAACAACAATACATGCACAAAATATAAGTTTTAAAGTTTTTATATGATTTGCTACCAAACACAACTTTTGATAGCAAAAAACACATTTTCGTCACCAAAATATTAATTTGGTAGCATAACCTTGTTTTCTACTACCAAAATTTTGTACCAGAAAATTATATTTTTTATTATCAAACATTATTTTGGTAGCTGAAAGCATATTTTTTGGTACCAAATTTGAATTTGGTACCAAAAAGACATATGTTAAAAATTAAAAAAAAAACAACATTTTAATGACAAAAATTATTTTAAAATCATTGTTCTAGTAACATTATAACAAAAAATATAGTTTTGAAATTGAAATACATTGTTCAAAGTTAAAAATCAATCAAATAGCAATATTATATACTACTCTATGTGCAACATATACTTAATTAACAAGATCACATATATATACCAATGAACATGTCTCTTGTTACGCCTATACAAAATAAGTAAATTATCAAATAATTGTTATACAAAATATACTAGGATTATTGTTAAAACTTAATATAGGACATATTCATGGATAACTAAAAAAAATAACACAAGCACAAAATATAAATTTTAAAGTTTTTATATGATTTGCTACCAAACAAAACTTTTGGTAGCAAAAGACATCATTTTGCCACCAAAATATGAATATGGAAGCAAAGTCTTGTTTTCTGCTACCAAAATTTGGTAGCAAAAACTTGATTTTTCGCTACTAAATTTTGGTGCCAGATAGTTATATTTTGCTTCCAACACTTGATAGAAAATGTTATATGTTTTGCTACCAAAAATAATTTGGTTGTGAATACCTCTGGCGGGAAAAAATTTTACTTCCCGCCAACATTTTGTTTCCAAAACATGTTTGGTAGCAAAAAAGTAATATTTTGCTACCAAATTTTGGTGGCAAAATCTTATGCTTTTATTACCAAATATTTTTTTGGTAGCAAAAAATTATTAGCGGGAACCAAATTTCATTTCCCGTTATGTTATTTGTTACTAAATTATATTTAGTAGCGAATTATGTTATTTTTGCTACTAAATTTGGTAACTAAAACCATAATAATTTCAGCTACCAAAGTTTGGTAACAAAAAGTGTGTTTTCTGCTACCAAAAATTTGTTGATATCAAAAGGTTTGGTCTCTTAAAGTGATTATTCTTGTAATAAGAGGAAAAAAAAATGAATAGAGAGTAGAGGTGACAAATTCACTAGGCCCTTTAGCAATGAGCCTAACTTTAGCGGTGATACATCGTCTCTATAAATACCAGACATATATCATTGTAAAATGGTTTTGTTTCTTAAAAGATGGATTTGTTTATTTGGGGGAAATCATAGCTAAGAAGTATCTATTAGCGATAACATGTCATTGCTAAATTTTAGTGCCAACTACTACGTCGTGTGAGTGAATCTAATGGCGTAAAGATTAATCCTGAGAAAAAATATGCTTTGGCAAATTATTGTAGTGGTAAAGTTCTTATATATAAGTCATCCTTTCAAATCAAATTTCTCTACATCAATCCACCGAACTTTATACAACGGTTGTGCTCACTTCAACCCGACCTTATAAAAATATGGTTAACCCACCCAATTCAAAATTTCTTGAACAAATTTCAATTGTTTTTCCTAAAGAAAATATATATTATACGCGTGTTAATATGCCATAATCATTATATATTAAACATACTAATTTAAATAAACTATGCGGGTTAAACATATCAACCTGTTGAATAAACATGTGATCATTTTCATCTTTATATTTCTCAACACGTCTAATAAATTAGTTGTATTAATTCATGTTTTTACATGATCACTAATGGGATTGATCACAAAAGTACGCCTCGTTAACAAGAGTAATTAACAACGCCCCTCATGTGAGTAAAAACCAATAATACGTGTGTGAACTAGAATCCGATTACCTTTCTTGTTTCAAAATAAAAAAATCAGATTATTTTTAAAAGCATATCCTTGCTGGAAGTTGGTTAGGAACGCATGATACACGGCAACTTATAAGCAAGTATAGAACATATATTTGAATTTGAGAAGTCCATTGAAATTAGGGAATTTATAGAATTAAAAACTATAAAAAAATCAAAAGAATATTGGACTAGTTTAGAACAGAAATTAAGAGCAAACATTTAATTGGTCTAAGTAAATATTAAATAATCAGAAAATATGACAATTAACTTGTTGTGGCCTACATTTTCGGTCGAGGATTTAAGCAATGAAAAAAAAAAAAAAAAAAAAAAAAAAAAAAAAAAAAAAAAACCGGTGCATCAATTTCTATTTAATTTGGACACACACTTAGCACCATTTCGAAATTACTTGAGATGGGAGAAAAAGAAAAACGTGTAACACATTCATTTTAGAAGTGTATGTGACAGTTTAAAGACGTTAGTTTCAATCGAACCATGTTGCTAAAAGTAAGGACATGATAATGTGGTATCTTATCTAAATGAAACTTTATATCATCTAACTTTATTGATATTCCCTGCTTTATTACTTCACATTATATATAGTGCGCAATTCTCATACTTGATTTCCGCCCTTCCTTTTTTCCTTTTCTCTAGTTCGTCAACCTCAAGGACAGATCATTGAAGATTTATGTGAAAAAAGCCATTTCCAAATTAACTAAAGCAATCATACCCTCATTCAACTAGTGTTCAAACCAACAAAATAATTGTATCTTCAACTAGTGAGTTGTTTTAATTCAAGACTTTGGTTTTTTTTCCATGTTGTGATTTGGATTTAGATTTTTGGAATTTGGTGGAGAAAAAAAGACGAAGAAAGTTTTTTTTTTTTTCAAGTACTTACATTTTGTTTTAAGATATTTTATGTTTTACAAATTTAATTTGGAGCTAACTGATTTAAAGGAGTAAATTGGACATTTTGCAGCTCAAATAAAGGTTCATGGGACCAACATGATATTTCCAAAATCTATAAGATATCTTTTTTATTATTTCTTCTTCTTTTTTCAATAAGACAATGTGATATTACTTTAAAATATACAAAGACACACAAATGATAAAACCCTTATGTGTTCTCTCTTTGAGTATTTTTAGACTTGTCGTATTGGTGAGGCCGGAGGAAAAAAGTCTCATCTCTCATATCAATATAAAAGAGAAAGTTATAGAGATAAAAATTAAAGGAAAAATGCGACCTCCAAATTAAGTTGGCCCCTAACCATCAAATTAAAGAAAAATTCAAAATTTTGGTTACAATGTTAATTATCGCTACAACTTTTGTTAACATATATGTATTATTGCAAAAAAATAGCAATTACTTTTAGACAGAATATGTTGGATTAATTTTACTAGTGCCTCTTAAATTTTAAGATCATTTTTAATTTACATACCGATGTTTAAAAACTCTCATTTTATCCTCATGAATTTTAAATTATTCTCATTTAACCTCTTTTATTATAATTTTTCTTAAAATCAAATGGAAAAAGATTGTGTTAAGTGTGATGCTGTGATTTTATATGTTTCTTTTTAACAGAAACTCAAATAGAAAGACCACGTAACTGTGTTATTCTCTTTTTTTCAATCTATTTTTAATAGAAATTGTAATAAAAAGGGTTAAGTTAAAACAATTCAAAATTCAAGAGATTCAGGAGGTAAATTGAGATTTTTTAAAATTTAAAAGACAAACTGAGAATGATCTTAGGTCACGTTCATTTTTTTTATTTGAGTTTAGAATTCGAGTTTACTACAGTAAAAAATTCTCAGAAACAGGCATATCTAACTTTTTTACTATAGTAAAAAACTCTCACTTAAAATTACATCTCAACTTAAATTAAAAACTCAGATAAACGAACTAAAGAGACCCTTAAAATTTATTAATATCACTGTTTACATTTGGTTACAATGTCAATTATCTCTGCAACTTTTGTTAACATTTATGTTTTGATGCCAAAAAAAAAAAAAAAAAAAGGCAATTACTTTAAGACACAAAATATGTTTGTCGTGGCTAAAACCAGCTTCTAGTACTGCTGCCAGCTTTTACTGATAATATAGTGACAAGACCCTGTGCGGTACACAATTATTTTTCTTGGAATATTAAACAATTATGAAAAACCCCTTCCAGTGAGTAAATATTATTTAATAGCAGATAATAAAAATTCTTACGTCGAATATTCCCGTTCTTTTCGTTAATTTGTGTTTAGAATTTGAGTTTTATTATAATAAAAAATTCTTAAAAATAATTATATTTAATTTTTTTATTATAATAAAAAACTCCCACATAATATCACATCTTAATTTAAATTAAAAATTAAAATTAACAAACCTAACGGGCTCTTGTACTATTTAAAATTAGTACGAAAATTATATAATGGAGCTTTTTGTAAAAATTTTTTAATGTACATTAATAGCTTGTTTAGTTTATTAATTTAAATTTTTAATTTGAATTAAAATGTGATTTTAAGTAAGAGTTTTTTATTATAGTAAAAAGGTTAAATGTGATTATTTTTAAGAACTTTTTACTATAGTAAAACTCGAATTTTAAATTCGAATCGGTGAAATAAACGGGACCTAAAAACCCATTTAGTTCGCTGATTCGAGTTTTTAATTCGAGTTGAGATGTGATTTTATATGAGAGTTTTTTACTGTAATAAAAAAAAGTTATAGCAAAACTCAAATTTTAAATTTGAATCGGTAAAATGAATGGGCCTAATTTTTTGTATTTGTTTGATCTTTTGGGTATTCGATTTTTGTTTTTTTGGAACTAGCATATAGATCATGCTTGGATGAAATAATGGGTTCGTTTAACTTCGCAGATTTGAGTTTTCCAATTGAGTTGAAATGTGATATTTTTTTAGAGTTTTTCACTGTAACAGAAAAAAGTTAAATGTGATATTTTCTGAGAGTTTTTTACTATAAAAATCTAAAACTGAAAACTCAAATCGGTGAAATGAACGAGGCGAAAAAAAAGTACTTTTAGTTGTTAAAAAGTTTTTATTATTTTAATATCTTTCAATTTGAAATTATTAAAAAACTATTTTTTGGATTACCGATTATATCATAAGGTAAAGTTTTATGTCTGACACTTGTACAGTCCGGCAAATAATATAACTTGTTTTTTTTTTTTTCTAATTTCTGTGTAATATCCTTTATATGTGTCAGTTTGTTTAAATATAATACACAATGATATGTATGTTGGATTACATGTTTTGAATTTTATAATTAAACGAAGTGTGTAGTATAAAGAAGGATGTTACATAATAATATGAAAAAAATTACATTTACCTGACTGATTCGATTGCCAGATCACTTAAGACATTCTCGTATTATATATACTCTTCTATAGTTTGAATTTATGCTAAAATTTTATCTTTGAACAATCAATTTTGACCGACAAAAAAACAAACAAACTAAACTCCTTTGAAAGAAATCCAAAATTGAACGACATTCATGTCTTTTGCATAGTTAAAATCGTCTTTCGAAGAAAATACAAGAGATTTAATATGAATTTAAGATTTGAATCTCTAAATGTGATACAATCTGAAATACAAAGTATGATGTTTCATAAACTCAAAATGCAACTATTAACCTTAGTGAATATCTAAATCTTAAAAGTTTCATACTTACCTTAAAAAAAAAAAATTTGCATAATACCAGTAGAGTATTTTTTAAAACCCCTACCATTAGTGTTGGACTTTCAGGCGGCGGGCATGCCTGATGCCCGAAAATTTTCGGGCACGGCGGGCAGGCCCCTCTCGCCACCCGAAAATGTTTTTCTTCGGGCACGGGCTCGGGTAGCCCGAAAATGGTAAGCCCCCCAACAGCCCGCCGCCGTGGAGAAGCCTTCCACCGCCGTTCGCCGGATTTTTTTTGAATTTTCCGGCAAATATCCGAAGCTGCCCGAACTACCCAAATTTTTGCCCGAATTACCCGAATTTTTTTGTGACCGTTGCCCGAATTTTGGTGACCGTTGCCCGAATTTCGACCCGTGCCCGAAAAATGCCCGATTTTTTGTTTACCGTTAGCCCGAAAATGCCCGAATTTTGAAAAAAAATGGTCTTTTGTCCGAACCCGAACCCGAACCCGAATTTTGCCCAAATTTTTGAACCAAACGGTCGGATTTTTATCCGTCGCCCAAACTGCCCGAATTTTGCCCGACCTGCCCGAAAATTTTGTAGCCGTTGGACCCGAATTTTTGGGGGAAAAATTTTTTTTTTCAACCCAAAAATTTTCCTATAAATACCCCCTCCCCCCAACCATTTTCCTTACCCCAAAACTCTCATTCTCTCTCAATTTCTCTTAATCTCTCTCAATTTCTCTTAATCTCTCTCAAATCTCTCTTAATCTCGCTTAAATCTCTCTCGAATCTCGATCTCTCTTAAGCTCTCTCAAAGCGCTCTCAATCTCTCTTATTTTTCATAATGGCTTCTTCTGGTTATGGTGGTGATATTCCCATTGATGCCTAATTCAACATCGAAGAAGGGCAATTTCCTAATGTTTTTCAATCGCAGGAATCGCAAACTATGGAAAGAGATGCTGATCAAACTGCAAATCCGACCCCTGGTGGACGTACTAGAGGTCGGGGACGCAATGGTGGTGGCACAAGTGGCCGTGGAGGAGAGGCAAGCGGTAGTGCTAGTGCAAGTGTTGCAAGTTCTAAGAAGAAATGCAAGCGCACCTCAGCAGTTTGGGAGCACTTCAACACATTCGATGACGTCGACAATAACGGTAATATTAAATACGTAGCTCAATGTAAATATTGTGGTGACAAATTACAAGGTAACACTATTCACGGGACTACACACTTAAGAAGGCACTTTGAAAAGTGTCTTCAAAAGCAAGGAGGCGGAGATCAACTCCGCCAAACACAATTATCGTTTGACCGCCAAACCGGCGGTCTAAGCACGTGGAAATACGATCCGCAAGTTGATCGTATGAAATGACACGATTAATAGCCACATTAGATCAACCACTAAGTTTTCCTGAACAAAGAAATTGGCAACGTTATATTAAAATTGTACATAATCCTAATGCACAATTTTTTTCTAGAACTACTCTTAGGAAAGATGCATTAAAATTATATAAACAAGAAAAGGAAGCATTAATCAACCTTCTACACTCTACTAGCGGTTGCGTTGTGTTAACAGCGGATATTTGGTCCGCTGTTGCCAACAAGGATTATTTAGTTGTAACCGGACATTATTATAAAGGTTTTGATTTGGATAAGAGAATCTTAGGTTTCAAATGTGTTATAGGATCACATACTGCCAATTTAATATATAACACAATTTTATCTGTTATTGATGAATATAGTTTAAGAGATAGAATAATGGCCATAACATTAGATAATGCAACTGCGAATACTAAAACAATAGAACTTTTTGAAAATGATTTAAGTTTATTTAGTAATAATGATATTTTCCACCAACGTTGTGCATGTCATATAATTAATTTAATAGTAAAGTCCGGTTTAAAATCAATGTCAGGTCATATTAAAAGAATTAGAGATAACATTGCTTGGATTCAAGGTAGTAATCAAAGAATACAAGATTGGTTTAGATTTCTACAAGCATGTAATCAAAATC
>NW_010357153.1:256356-266975 GCF_000414095.1 Morus notabilis
GACCAATGCTTACACGATACAATCTCACCGGCAAACCAAGAATGGATCGATGAATTTAATAGATTAACTTTTAATTTTCAAGATGATCCTTCTGCTTCATCTTGATAATTTCTTTGTAAATATTTATTTACTTTGTAATTTCTAATTTGTATAGTGTTTATTGTAATTTGTAATCTTGTATAGACTTTGTAAGTTCATCAAATTTGTAATTCGTCCCACAATGATTGCACTCTTTTTTCCTTACCAAGTTTTTATCCCAATTGGGTTTTTCTTGGTAAGGTTTTTAATGAGGCAATCATGAATTACAAATTTAAAAATCAATGAAGAAATAATTTTTTTTATATAGTTCGTTCGTGTCGTGTGTTCATTTCATATTTCAAATTGTAATATACACAATTACACATTGTAATTATACAAATACTTATTTCAACAACATAAAAATATAATATAAAAAAAAAAAAATTTTCGGGCAGCCGGTCGGGCATCGGGCAGCCCGACCGGGCACGGGTAGGCTACCTCTTCCCGAGGCCCGTCCATGGGAATTTTTGAGTCGGGTCGGGCAGCCTGAATTTTTTGGTAGATCGGGTTCGGTCATCGGGCAAAAATTTAGACTTTTCGGTGGTCACGGGCGGCCCGTCCAAAGTTTCAGCACTGCCTACCATAAAATTATCATAGAAGGTATGATATTGACGGTAAACAATAGTTGGTATGAAAAAAACTCCTTTCCGTTTCCACGAGTTTCATGTCCGTACTGAAATGTTTCACGTGACAAAAAATGTTTTCTATATTTATTTATATTCCGAATCATAATTCATAATTTTTTATAATATTTTTTCTCATAAAAAAATATACATAAAATAAAAATAATTCTGAATCATAATTCTCAATACATTAAATAAACCTACTTTAAATAAGTGTACCCCGGTTGCGATGCCCACAACACTACCTCCACTAAGATTGCATGAAGTTTGGCTATAAATAGAAGAGTGAGCTTAATTACATATTGCACAAATCTCCTTCTTTTTCTTTCTTTCTTTTTAGGCAATTTTTCTCTTCTTCTAAGTTCTCTCTCTCTCTCTCTCCATTTCTCTCTCTACTTCCGAAAACCCACATACAAAATTGGTCAAAAATGCAAAGTCTAGCGCAAAACTTAACCGATAGTGTGGTAAAGGTTGTTTCCACAACCAAGCAACACATTGAAGGCGGCGAGCTCAACCTGTTTACCTTGTCTGACCCGAAAGTCTTGGAGCTTATCTACGCCACTCATGTCCACGCTGACGAGTCTTTTGATGAAGACTCTCTTTTTGTCATCGTCGAAAACATCCTTAAGCGCGCCACTCAAATTGTTGACAAAGTTGTTCAGGTATATATAATAATTAAACCCTAACTTTGTCAAAAAGGAAAAAGCAAAAAAAAAAAAAGAAAACACAAAAAAAACTTAATTTTTTCTTATGTCTCAAACCTACAAAAAAAATTTATCTTTATCATAGTAACAAAATAATTAATATATAAAGAACTTGGCTTATATATATACATATTTGTGTGTGTGATGACTGATTAATTATATATTTACAGGGTAGCCAAGTCCATGTGGAGAACATAGAGGAAAGGACCCCCAAAGCTAATTTTAGTGTGCCCTTATGCACTCTTAAGCAGATTAGTAGCGAGGTTAGACTTAATATTTATTTAAGTACTACAACATATATATATATATATATAAGTGTATAATTTATTTCTTAGTATTATTTTGTAACATGGAATTTTTCAGCTGTCTTGCAAGGCTCGAGGAGAAGAAATTGCACACAAAACGACACTGTCAATCCTCAACAAGCTATCAACCTACTCATGGGAAGCGAAGGCAGTGCTGACGCTGGCGGCCTTCGCGATGGAATTCGGCGATTTCTGGCTCCTCGCTCACCACCAGCAGACGGACCAGCTGGCCAAGTCGTTGGCAACTCTCAAGAGAGTGTCCGTCCTTGTCAAGCCCGCCGAGATCCAGAGACGCCGCCAGGCAATTCTCGAGCTCAACAACCTCATCAAGACCACCATGCAAGTCATCGCCATCTTCGACGAGTTCGAGAAGCTTTCGCTCAATTACGACCTTAAAGACGTGCCCGGGATCACCATAGCACTCGATCGCCTCCCGGTGGACGTCTACTGGTCCATTCTGAGCGTCGTGGCTTGCTCTACTAAAATATGTGCCCTCACAAATGATGAGTAAGTTCCGTCTATTTTCAATCATTCACCAATGTAGCGAAAACTCTTGTTATTAATACGAAAAATATGTAATGATTTTTTTTTATGTGTGTATATATTTCAGGGAGACGGCATATGATCTAGCACCGTATGCTCAAAAAGTGCACTACATTCTCAACAAGCTCAAAATCCAGCTGATGTTTTGCAAGAAGCAGATAGGTTTGGACCGTTTGGCTGCTTATAATATTTATTATAAGCGTGTTGTGTGATAAAATATTAGTCAGTGTAATCATAATATAATGTTGAGTACTATAAAGATTGTTGCTTAATTAGTCATAAGTTATGGAAGATTTTAAATTTTTATTTTCATTTCAGAGGAGGCCGAGAGTTATAGGAGGCTTAGGAAAATCTTCCAAACTCCTACGGAGATCATGGAGGTTTTTAAGGCCCTCATCTTTTCTAAGGACAATGTTCAGCCTCTTATTGATGGTTCTACTAACAAAACGGTTTGCTCTGCTCTCTTTACTAATGATCTAATTAATAGAAAATTAATTTTCCCATCTCATATATAAAGTGAAAATAAAATTTAAAAAAAAAAAAGTGGGACCCACTTACTCCATTATGGTTTTGGACACAATTTCAAATCTAGAATAACTCAGCAAAAGCTGGGTACTCCTAAATTTGTTCAGAAATAACAAAAAATTAATGATTATTATATAGTTTACTATGCTAGGCAATATATTATATTAAATAATATTTAAACAGGTTAACATCGAGGTGATAAGGAAAAGGTACGTTTTACTATACATCACGGGGCTAGACATCTCCGACGAGGACATTTCGGTCATTAAGCCAGTCTACGACGCCACAAAGAAAGACGATCAGTACAAGATCGTGTGGGTCCCCATAGTGGAGCGGTGGACCGACGAGCAGAGGAAGAATTTCGAGATTCTTCGAGCGAAGATGCCGTGGTATGTGGTTCAATACTTTTCGCCAATTGCTGCAGGGTTCAAGTTTGTGAAGGAGGAGTGGCAGTATAAGGGCAAGCCCACCTTAGTTGTGATGAGTCCGCAAGGGAGGGTTGAAAATGTCAACGCTCTTCATCTTATCAGAGTTTGGGGAATGAAGGCGTTCCCTTTCAACAAGGCTGCTGAGGAGAGGATTTCCAAGGAGTTGAATTGGATTGGCCCTGTAGTCAACAACATTCACCCCTCTATTCAAACTTGGGTGAGTAATAAATTCTATAATTAGTCTAGTTTATTTACTTTAGGGTATATTTGGTATATGAATTTTTTACGGATTTAAACTTATAATTTTAATTATATTATACTACTTTTTTTTTTAAGAAAAATTTAAATTTTAAAAATCATAATCAAAGCACTTATTCAAACTGTAATTTAAGCTCATATATCAAACGGGCTCTTACATTTTTTTTTCTTCTTTCTTTTCTCTAAATGTACCATATTTTTCAAATTGGAAAATGCAATGAAATATATTTGAAATGTCACAATACTTGTGTGAAAGTGCTATAACCTATGTAATTTTGACACGTTTATGTGTGGTTCAACCACCTTGGGAAAAATAAAGTAGCTAGCTTTAAATTAGCTAAAAAAAAAGTTTTTGTGCTTGGTTTCAAAACGTACTCCTTTGAAAATGCCACATTTGTATAAGTCTTTTTTTTTTTCTTTTTCTTAAACGACCTTTATTTTTCAAATTGATAAATGCTATATATGAAGCCTATTCCTAGAAAGCCTACTCCTTTTCAGAAAAGATAATGACAACTAGAGTAGCTCCAAATTAGGCTACAGAAAAAAGGTTAAAAAAAAGAAGAAAGTCTAGTACATTCCCTCCTTTCTTTGGACCAAGGACAATTTATTTTGTTCTTTTAACCCTCTTTATTTTTATTTTTTTGTTTGTTTGTTACCTTTTCCCAATAGTAGTGATTTGTTATTTGATTATTATCATTGGTTAAAATTGGATTAATAGATCAAAGAAGAGAAGTACATTCTATTCTACGGAGGCAAAGACAACGAGTGGATCCAACAATTCTCAAAGAAAGCAACGGCCCTCGCAAACGACCCCATAATCAAAGACACTCTGAAGATCAAAATCGAGTTGTTTTGCGTCGGAAAGACGGCCAAAGGCGGGGAAGACCTAGGCATACTTGGGCGGTTCTGGACCTCCATAGAGAGCTTGTTCTTCACCAAAGTGCACCAACAAAAAGCTGACCCCGTCACCCAAGAAATCCAGAAACTTCTTTCCTACAAGAACGAGAGCGGTTGGGCCGTGCTGAGCAAGGGCCAAAGCGTGATTGTGGCTGGCCACGGCTTCACAATCCTTAGGGTTGTCGAAGAGTTCGACAAATGGAAGGAGTTTGTGAAGGACAAGGGATTTGAGGTTGTTTTCATGGAGCACCATAGCAAGGTCATTCAGTCCGTTCGCCATTGCTGCCGCCTCGACATCCCGAGCGTCACCGGGAAGGTACCGGAGACCATGCAATGCCCCGAGTGCCCTCGCACCATGGAGACTTTCATCGCCTACAAGTGTTGCCACATTGACGCCCCCGCAAATGGACATCACTAAATGAGTAGTGTCGTTTTAGTCATGTGTCATGTGTTTTTGTTTTTTTTTTTTTTTTTTTTTTTTTTTTTTTTTTTTTTTTTTTTTTTTTTGTGTGGCTCTCTCTCTTTGTAATGGCCTAATTATGTGTTTGTGTTAAGGGTATCCCATGTGTTTTTTACTACTCGCCGGTGAAATAATTAGGGCATTCAAGTTGCTTTTGAGAGTCCATGACTTTCGTAATTTGATGCCCCAAATTATGTTGTACGAGAATGTGAGTTGTTTTGAGCAATTCCATATAACAACAGAACCCTTAATGTTATGGCTTTCTTTAGCATATCCTTAATCCCTATCATACTTATATCCAACTGCATAAACAGCATTCATAAATATATATATATATATAAGCATAAACAGTAAAAATTATCCTTTACTCTCTTAGTTTAGAATAATTAACTCCATTACTTTTAATGATACTATAGAAGTTTGAGAGGCAAAACAAAATATATTCATATTGTTTTTGGCTCCGGAAAACTAACCCTTTTCTTTTCTTTTCTTTTCTCTTTTTTTTTAATTTTTTTATTTTTTATCACCGAAGAAGTTATCCGCTTAATCTGCCTTCAACATGATTTCATACGTTTTTCATTTTTTTTTTGTTTTTTTCTGCAGTAGTATTCAAAGGACGCCACGTAACGTCAGTCACATGCACGTTTCTTTCATGCTTTAACAGTTTGACCCTTGCGGTACCCGTGAATTCTTTTATGGTGGTCCCATTTCAAAGGGATATATCTTGTATGTATGTATGTATGTGTGTATGTGTGTGTATATGTATATATATATATATATAATATGCAGTGTTACAAATCGTATCGCTGGTAAATTATATGGACAATTTTTAGGCTAGAGAAAACGAGTTATAAGTAATTTTTTATTTCAAATTGTTAAATATGTATAAAAATTACTTAGTATATATTTTTTTTAATTTAATGTGATTTTTATTAAATTTAACGGTTAAAAAATAATTTTTATATTTTAATACAATCAAATATCTAATTAAGTTAGTAGTCTTACGTGTCGGTTGATATTGAAATTAGGGTTCGTTTAGTTCGCTGATTTAAATTTTTAATTTGAGTTGAAATATAATTTTATATGAGAATTTTTTACTGTAAAAAAAAATTAGATGTAATTACTTTTAAAAACTTTTTACTGTAACAAAATTTAAATCAGTGAAATGAATAGAGTCTTAATAATTTGCACCTTTCTTGAACCAAGGAACATCATCATTTTTTATTTATTTTAAAATAAAATTGGATGGTGAGAATAAGTAAAATTAATAATCTTTCAACTAATTAACATTCAACTGGAATCTCAATTATGTTTGGTCAACATTTTATAACTATTTTGTTCTTAAATGACGAGAATAGATAATTAATATCTAAGTAAGGTTAGGCATCCCAATTAAATTAATACACAAAATCTAAACTCATCCCTGTCGATGTTTTATCACTAACATTTACCATAAGATGTAAATTATCATTATTAAACTTCAGTTTCTTTTTTTTTAAAGCAAATGTTTCGTTTAAACGCCTTGTTACTATAAATTAAGTTATATCAGAGTGTTTGTACTTCTCTAATATGTCCCACGTTAGAAATGGAAAAATGATAAACATCCCAACTATTGAGTCACTCTACCTAATCTTGTTCCTCACTATTGATTGATTAGTTGTGACGAACATTATATTAAAGTGATGTTTAATTTATGAATTTATAATCATATTTTATGATTTTAATTTTTAAAATTTAAATTTTTTTTTAAAATATTGTAACGAATTATAATTTTAAATTAAATTAAAAGAGCATTTAACTTAAAATTTAATTTAAGCTTTGTACTACTAAGCTAACACAATATGAGTTTGTTGCCGTTGAAGAGACATAATCATTAGCAGTGACATGTCTTGTCATCGCCAGCAAATGTAATCGCATTGAGCAGCAATTTACTTCGTTCATTTAAATTTATAATTTAAATTGAGGTATAATTTTATATAAAAAAATTTTATTATAATAAAAAAATTAAATATAATTATTTTTAAAAAAATTTTATTATGATAAAATTAAAATTTTAAACTCAAATTAATAAAGTGAACGTACTCACATTTTTTACCGCAATTTGCAAGGGATAAAGATGCATTTCGATAAAATATATATATAAACAAATAATTGGTTCATTTTAATGCTTGGTTTGCAGCTGGAATACGGTTCTGTTAGGTTTCATCTTTTTTCACAAAGCTTTCTTTTAAAAAGGGCGAAAAAATATCTTCTTCCAACTATTTCATGATAGGAATATGAACGAGCGAATATCTCGTAGACCCAAAACCTTGCCCCACCAAGACCATTAAATAAGAAAGAAAATCCGTATTTCTTATTTTATTATTTACTTGACATGATGCTTATGAAACGGAAAATTAAAACAACATAAAGCTTAGACTAATAATAAATAATAGTATGTAAGGTCTCGAATAATTTACGAATTTAAATTTTTAATTTGAGTTTAAATATAATTTAATGTGAAAATTTTTTAATATATCAAAAAAATTAAATATGATTTTTTATAAAATTTTTTAATTATAATAAAATTAAAATTAAAAACTTAAATTAATTAAAAAAAAATAGTAAAAAATAAGCCAGTATGATAAGTTTAAAGAAATATATAAGTCAATTTTTAATTATAGAAATTAATATGTTATAATTTGTCAAGTTATAATTTATAATCAGATAAGTTATGGATAAACTTGTCAAGTTATAGTTCATACTCACACAAGTTATGGATAAAAATCGTGATTTATAGATAATAACTTATCAAATTATGGTTTATAACCAGACAAATTAAGAACGAAAAGACTAATTTAACATATTTATTAATTTTTTTATATATAATTATAAGAGTGTTTGTACTTCTCTAATATGTCCCACGTTAGAAATGGAAAAATGATAAACATCCCAACTATTGAAGTCACTCTACCTAATCTTGTTCCTCACTATTGACTGATTAGTTGTGACGAACATTATATTAAAGTGATGTTTAATTTATAAATTCATAACCATATTTTATTATTTTAATTTTTAAAATTAAAATTTTATTTTAAAAAAATATTGTAACGAATTATAATTTTAAATTAAATTAAAAGTGCATTTAACTTAAAATTTAATTTAAGCGTTGTACTACTAAGCTAACACAATATGAGTTTGTTGTCGTTGAAGAGACACAAAGACTGTTTTTTTATAGTGTAATTTGAGTATAATTTTTGAGTTAAATTTAAATTATAACTTGAGTTGAAATTAAAATTTAAATAAAATTGAGTAAAATTAAATAAAATTAAAATTTAAAAAAATATAAACTTAAATAAAATTAAAACTTAAATTATTTTTTTTTAATTTTATAGACAAAAGAACATGTTCATAATCATTAGTATTGACATGTCTTGTCATCGGTAATTATCTTTCGCTACAAAATTTTAACAACGTGACAAAAATGACAAAATCGCCAGCAAATGTAAGCGCATTGAGCAGCAATTTTATGGCCTGTTCATTTTATTAATTTAAATTTATAATTTAAATTGATATATAATTTTATGTAAAAAAATTTTATTGTAATAAAAAAATTAAATATAATTATTTTTTATAATTTTTTACTGTAACAAAACTTAAATCTACGTTTTTTACCGCAATTTGTAAGGGATAAAGATGCATTTCGATAAAAAAAAAAATTATATATATATATGTATATATAAACAAATAATTGGTTCATTTTAATGCTTGGTTTACAGCTGGAATACGGTTGTGTTAGGTATTTCACAAAGCTTTCTTTTAAAAAGGGCGAAAAAATATCTTCTTCCAACTATTTCATGATAGGTATATGAACGAGCGAATATCTTGTAGACCTAAACCCTTGCCCCACCAATACCATTAAATAAGAAAGAAAATCCGTGGGCCTTTGGTTTTTTTTTCCGTTTTTTTTGTTTTTCGAGGTTAGAAAATGAAAATGGGTAAACAAAATGCATTTGGTGTAAAATTTTTTAAAAATTAAAAACGAAAATGTTTTTCTCTAAACGCATTTTGAGTTTAGAATTCGAGTTTTGTTACAGTAAAAAGCTCTCAGAAATAGTCACATTTAACTTTTTTACTACAATAAAAAGCTCTCACATAAAATCACATCTTAATTCAAATTAAAAACTTAAATCAACGAACCAAACGGGTCCTAAGATCGTTTTCTCCATTTTCGTTTTTGTTTCCTTCTTCTCCCATTTGCATCTTTCGAAACATTTCTCTCCTCACACACACACACACACTCTCTCTCTCTCTCTCTCATGAGCCTCCGCCAGCGACCATCCCCACCGTTGCGTCTGGGCCCGGCGGCGGCGGCAGGTGACCCGGAGTCAGAGCCGTACAACATAATCCCGGTGCACAACCTGCTCGCGGACCACCCATCGTTGCGGTACCCAGAGGTTCGAGCCGCGGCGGCGGCGCTGCAAGTCGTCAGGAACCTTCGTCGGCTGCCGTTCGCGCAATGGCTCCCAAAACGATAGTGTTCAGAACCAGAGGGAGCACCTCGTCCTCCACCTCGCCAACGCCCAGATGCCATCAATTTCTCAGGTTCGTCTTCCGATTTCCACCGCTTTTGTTTCAGAAACTACTTTCACTATTGCTTCAATTTTTTTCTTTTCTTTTTCATCCGAAAAATAGTTTCAACAAAAATCGAATTTGGCTTTGTGTTCCATGAGTTTTCCGAGCTTCGTCTATGGTATTTGTGTGTTTCTCTTTTGTTTTTTTAATGGAAAAAAGGGGGAAAAACATTGATAAAGGAAATTACTGGTATTATTTTCCTTTTTTTCCTAAAAATATTTTCCCTATGATGCCTGGAGTGTGAAATTTCCCTTTTTTGTGGATTATTTGATGGACGATTTGGAATTCAAAAGGGTAGTTTTTTCTGTTCAATTTTATACAATTCTCACCGAGCAAAACAGCTGCATAAAGGGTCGTAGTCACAGTAGGAGTAAATGTTGGCCCAAGGTTGAATATTCTCATGTTTTGATGATCACAAACACAATGTATTATGTCTCTAATGATTCTATTTTGAGTTGTGTATTTAGCGTAATTATTGTTATAAATCAACTCAAGAAGCATTTTGCGGAATACAATGCAAATACATTCAAGATTGACAAATGCAAATTGAAGAAGGAATTCAAGGCTTGAAGTGCTAAAATACCAAAGATCAAGAGCAAGCAAACAAAATCAAGCTGGACAAGTACTAATAGGTTTTTTAATATCTCATTAGTCTTGTATTTGATTTTGACTTCATACTATCATGATTAATTCTTGTTTTGGCTCATGCACACACTCACATTATTCTTTAAAAATGAGACTAAACTTAGTGCATAATGACATTTGGCCTAAAAGTACAAATGTGTGAAGATTTGAGGCAAATTAAGTGTCATCCGGTCGACCTACGTCGTCCGGTGACAGAGAAGGCTAAATGCACCGGTCGACCGGTGATGTCTCAACCGGTCAACCGCTCCGGTCGACCGGTTCTGTTCAACAGACACTCCGTAAGAATGTTGAACAGCACAAATTCAAATTTGTATCAACCGGTCAACCGCTCCGGTCGACTGGTACTAGGTAAACGGGCAAAAATATGACCGTTGGCAAAAGAGTTTAAATAGAGAAAAGCCATTTTTCTCAATAGCAATCCTTGTGAAAAACAGAGAACGAGTTCAAAGTTTCAAAAATCAAAAAGAGAGTTCTCCATTGCGTCTACATAATCATCATCTTCTCTAAATCCTTAACTCTCTCACACATAATTGAGCCTA
>NW_010357153.1:267213-281193 GCF_000414095.1 Morus notabilis
AATTTAATTGCTGACATTGATTGTCTTAACTCATCGTGATAAATTTATTGAACTCTTTTTATCATATTAGATTGGTCTATTCCATATAAATCAAGTGGTTGAGCTATTGCATTAACTTACATAATTTTCTGTACACCAAGTGTTTGTTAAAGGTTCTTTGTTCAATTAATTGTCTATATGTAGTTTTAATCTTTGAAGAATCGTATAAACTCTAGACAAATATTCAAAACCCAATTCACCCCCCCTCTTGGGTAGCCTTATTCGGGACAACAGTAAAATCGAGTAAATATGCATTAGATCCAAAAGAAGAAAGAGAAAAGTTAGGATTTCATAATATGGCAATGGAATTGAACAAGATTTTGGGATTACATTGATGAGAACACGGGTATATTGTGGTGCTGAAGAGTGTTGTTGCCGTAGGGTGGATTATGATTTTTAGGGTGTTTTATGCGAGGATTTGGACACCGAGAAATAATGATAGGAGGTGGTCGGTTGAGGCAATTGGAGGGTGGTGACTTTTCTTCAGGTGGTATTGGTTTTTGTTCTCCCGGATATTTTCAACACCAAACGCAGTTTCAGTTTTTTTTAAAACTGAAAACAATATCAGAATAAAACTACCAAACGCATTTTCAGAAATGATTCCAAAATGAAAATAAAAACATTTTCGTTTTCATTTTCATACAAAAAATAAAAATATTTTGAAACCAATTCTAAACACACCCCGTATTTCTTATTTTGTTATTTACTAGACATGATGCTTATGAAACGGAAAACTAAAACAACATAAAGCTTAGACTAATAATAAATAATAGTATGTAAGGTCTCGTTTAATTTATGAATTTAAATTTTTAATTTGAGTTAAAATATAATTTAATGTGAGAATTTTTTACTATATCAAAAAAAATTAAATATGATTTTTTATAAAATTTTTTAATTATAATAAAATTAAAATTAAAAACTTAAATTAATTAAAGAAAAATAGTAGAAAATATGCTAATATAAAAAGTTTAAGGAAGTATATAGGTCAACTTTTAGTTATAAAAATTAATATGCCATAACTTGTGAAGTTATGATTCATAACCAAATAAGTTATGGACAAACTTGTCAAGTTATGGTTCATAGCCAGACAAGTTATTGACAAAAACCGTGATTTATGGACAATAACTTATCAAATTATTATTCATAACTAGATAAATTATAAATAAAAAGAATAATTTAATCTATTTATTAACTTATAAATTATTAACCTATTAATTTTAATTAATCTTTAAGTCCGGATCTATTTTTTTTTTCCTTAATCAAATGAGCGATACTTAAGAAAATAATACTCAACAAAAGCCAACCAAACCAATTAGATTTTTTTTTTTTCATTTTCAAATCCAGAGTGAAAGCAACGAGATAATGATATCTTCTTTTAATGTCTGTTTCACATGTGATTTAGCATTCATGTGGCGTGAAGCACGCCTCATGATTGTCCTTGTCTTCTCTGTCTTTATTCCTTTTCCATTTTTCTGCACATCGAATTGGAAGCAAAATTAAACATTGTTATAATATATAGGTTGAATCGGTACGTACATAAGTTGTCAAATGAATTTACTCTAATTTCAATTCTCAAATAAAACATTTCTAATGGTGACATCCATTTTAGCCTTGGGCTAATTGGATATAGCATGTATCAATTATGGCCATGAAATATTACTTTATATATTTATAAAAAAAGCTATGGTAATATATTTTAATTTATTGATGATCATTTCCTTTTTTTTTTAAAAAAAGTTTAGGTATACTCATTAAGGAGAGTCTTTGAACATTTGATGATTAAAAATTATATTTTATAAACAAAGTATTTTGTTTTGTTTTGTTTTATAAACACTTGGTACAAACAAAATGGACCACACAACGCATGGAACTTCTTTTTCATCGTACTGGTTCACATAAAACAGTGGAAACTTTTTGAAGAAAAAATAAAACAAAAATAGAAAAAAAGGACACATAAAGTAGCTATTTTGTCGTGAAGTGAATCAAAATGATTCACAGGTGTAACAATGCTGCATGACAGACTTTATGTGGCTTTTGATGACCTCACGGTTTTCAACGTCACATTACAGTTCTCGATAGAGATATTTTACGGATATTTGAGGGAACCCCCCAATTTCACGTTATATTAATATTTTATATTTAACATAGATCACAGAAATCGATAATCCTTGTGAAGCTTACACGTTATTTTTGTCTTTTTGCTGGCAGAATTTTTACACGTGCCTGAATGTGGTTGGTTAATTAACCTTTTACTTTTTTACTTTACGAAAAGAAAGGGTACAATAGTAAACGTGGATCATGCTTCACAGCTTCGGGATAATTCGATCCGTGGTTAATGCCTTAATTGTGATGATTATAAGCTACAGTTTTCGTTTCGTTAATTGGAATTAAAACTCATTTTTTTATTATAATATTTTTTTATAAAATTTAAAATTAATTTTTTTATAATATTTTTTTTCATATAAATTAATTTTTTAATTTACATTCTCAAATTATACGAACGAAACAAATTAAAACTTAATTATTATAATTAAGACATTAACCACGGATCTAGTTGTCATGTAGCTGTAAAGCACGATCCACATTTGTGACGACCCTCTTTATGTCATGGTAGTTAAGTGTATCGTCTTCGTCAGGTCAAAGGTTGAGCGTTGTAGAGGATAACACGTGAAACCCATTAGTGTACAAGCAGTTGGTACTAGTATGAAATTTTCCTTTCGTTTATTTCATCATTTACGTTTAAAATTTAAATTTTATTAGGGTAAAAAATTTTGAAAATAATTATATTTAAATTTTTTATCATAATAAAATTTTTTTACATAAAATTATATATTAACTCAAATTAAAAATTTAAATCAATAAATTAAATATGCCTTAAGAAAATATTATGGGCTTAATCTGCTTTTGTAACAAAAAAAAGGGCTAGAGTAAAATAAACGCAAAAAAGAATAAATATTTTTTTTATAGTTTTAAATTTGATACACAAACAAATTAATTACTTATTCATAAAAAGTTTTGTATTAAGATTAATATTAAATGTTCTCATATGTCTCTCACATTGATATTCAAAAAGAGTTTAATCTCAACAAAATTATTACTAATTAATGAGTTATGTGTTAATCTATATGATGCATATAAATAAAAAATATTAATCAATAAAGTTAAATTTAACTAATATGAAAATTTAAAGAATCATTCAAAAATATATGAAAAGCTACGACTACAAATTTTAGGAAAAAAATGCATATACTCTTCATGCTCGAAATAGGAAATGATTTTAAGTTCTAAAAATGATCTAATTATAATAACAAATTATTGTACATGCAATTCGTCACCAAATTATTTAAGTACATTTGGTTTGGTAAATAATGACATCGTTCAACTATCGTTTTTTCATTTCTAATGAAGTGTCAAAGTTTCATGCATGTACACATGATGACAAGCTTTTTTTTTTTTTTTTTTTTTTTTTTTTTTTGGGGTTTTTTTTTTTTGGTTTTTTTTGGGGAAAAATTTTTTTTTTTTTGGATTTCATTGAGGCTTTTGTCATTGAGTTTTCTTAGTGGAAAGTTTTAGGAGGGTAGATCTTTCATTCATCCGGTTGTTTATATAATCTTTTAGGCTCCGTTTTTTTCATTTATTTGAGTTTAAAATTCTAGTTTCGTTACAGTAAAAAACTCTCAGAAACAGTCACATCTAATATTTTTACTATAATAAAAAGCTCTCACACAATATCATATCTCAACTCAAATTAAAAATTCGAATTAACGAACCGAACGAGCCTTAGTAATTTTTTATAGGCTCTTCTCCTTCGGAATAGTTGTGTTTTTCTTTTAGCAATTTATTTTTTAATATAATACGGAATTGCACTCGCTCTCTTTAAATATATATTTTTTATTTTGATGTAAGTATCTTGCTTTTACTTGCATTTTTGTATTATTTTTAATAAATTCGAGAGTATAGCTCTCTATTAATAATGCTATTAAAGTACTTAAGTACGTGTTTAAAATGTATTTTCCTCATTGGATAAATCATGCACTTTTTTTCTTTTTCTGATGTTATCCTGCACTTTCCTATCCCAAATGATTAGCCTTTACAAAAACGATTTACATGATTATCTATATTAGTAGGGTAATTCGTTCACTTTGTTAATTTGAGTTTAAAATTTGAGTTGAGATATAACTTTATGTGAGAACTTTTTATTGTAATAAAAAAATTAGATGTGATTATTTATGAGAGCTTTTTATTGTAAAAAAATTCAAATTCTAAACTTAAATTAGTGAAATGATCAGAGCCTTAATTGATCCTATCCTATTTTACCTTACACATATATTTTATAGAATTATTTCTCCTACTTCTGCAAAAAATATATGTTGCTACTTGCTAAAATACAATACAGTCATATAAGAGTTCAACACAATTTATGAAACGCTATAAGAAAAAAGGAAAAAAAAAAAAAAAAAACTTTTCCAGAGTTAATATTTAGAACCAATGTGACATTTGGTCTTAAACTGTTTAATCGTAGTGAAAGATGAGGAGTGAAAATTTAATCCCTAATTCTTATCAATGGAGAAAAAAATGATATCATAAGTTCCAAAAGGGGGAGAAATATAGCAGGAAAAAAGAAATATCCCAAGTAGTAAGCTGACGCCAAAAGGCTGGCCTCGTTCACTTTGCTGATTTGAGTTTAGAATTTGAGTTGAGATGTGATTTTATGTGGGAACTTTTTACTGTAGTAAAAAAGTTAGATGTGATTGGTTGTGAGAGCTTTTTACTGTAAAAAAACTCAAATTCTAAATTCGTTGACAATTCTAAACTCGAATCAACGAAATAAACGGGCCTCTACCTTTAAAAATCAACTACTATAATAGGCCTCAGTAAAAACCTTTCCAGTAAAAAATCTGTATCAGAATTTTTCAAGATGCCCTAAACAGTCCTTTTTTGACCATTAACTGTCATATTTAGGACAAGAGATCCATTACTTATATTCTTGCGTATGTGTACTATACGTCAAATAGTTTATTCGTATTAACAAATAAATTTTCTCAAATGAAATTTTTTCTGAAGAAAAACAAGTGCATTATGGGTTAATCAATTTCCTTAATTTGCCACACAATAGCATCCAGTTAATTAACATTATTCAAAAACGTGTCAGATAACAACAACAACAGCAACAAGCTTTAATCTCAACTTAATTAGGATTGACTATAAAGATTTCATTTTTTCACGCAGTCTGTTCATTTGCATAAGTAAAATTTATGAGAGTGATTTATTTTTACGCTGGTCATCAACCTACCGCAACTCCACTTCTTTACTTAGGCTTGGGACCGGCTATACAAGTGCATAGACAGAGTATTAAAAAACGTGTCAGATATAACTTAGAATTAACACTTTTCTCTTCGACTATACATCTCGTTATATACAATAAATAATTTTAAGTAGATTAAAACAATAAATTATAGTTATCGGGCATTAAGCTATTGTTATCTTTTGCAATATATTTTTTAATTATTATAATTTCTGTAGGATTCCTTGCCGTTTGGGTTAGCGAAAACATGTGTAGCGCGTAGTTGCATCGGAGTAAAAGAGTTGGAAAGAGAAAAGAGATAATATTATTTTAGGTTCTGTTTATTTCGCCGATTTAAGTTTAGAATTCGAGTTTTGTTACAGTAAAAAGTTTTAAAAAATAATCACATCTAATTTTTTTATTACAGTAAAAAATTCTTACATAAAGTCACATCTTAATTCGAATTAAAAACTTAAATTAGCAAACTAAACGGGCCTTAATCGTTAAAGAATGACAAGCCATCAAAATTCTTTTATATAAAAGCTGATATATTTTTTTCACAGCTCAAATAACTGGTTTTATTTTAAGGGGTTTTTACTGTAGCCGTTATTCTTTTGTTTTTTTTTTTTTGTTTTTTTTTCCTTACTAACAACGTATATAAGTGCTGATCAAGTTAAGAATTTGCAACGCATGATATAAAGCGTCTAATTTACCTATCAACATTGAAAATGGCAATTGTTACCACAAAAACTCCCCTATTGTCATTGAAATTTGGTTGGTTGGAATGGCATAACTTGCATTAGTCCAAAATCTAAATAAATTAACTTTTGAGAGGCGTAAAATACGTGAACCGGATGGTAGTAGCACTGATTTGAAAGGAAAAGTGATTCGGATTTTGATGAATGGATATGCGATTGGTAAGAGGAATAATCAAAGAAGATCAGATTAGCAATTACTTAAAGTTAGAAAAGATAAAGGGGTGGAATTTTCATTGATGGACATGATTCTTTTATTACCGGCATGTAGTTTACAAAGTAAGTGGGCAATGCAGAGTCCTATAAAAAAAAAAAAAAAAAAGTGGATAATGCGGAGATCACAATCTTCTTGATCTTTCTCCTTTTTCAAAATTTAATTTAATTTTTATTTTTAATTTTTAATTTTTACTTTTTTACATTGTTGCTCTTTGAACTTATTGTTCAATTGTAATTTACCTCTTAAACTTTTAAATTTTAAAAATTTGCCTTATGAACTTACAGAGCAAATTGACATATGATTTTTACTATAAATTGACATGATTTTTACATGGGTAATTAAGAGACTGAAAGGTCATTCTTTATTATTGTTAATTCAAATTTATATCTTAAACAAAGTTAATTCAATACTTTCTATTTTAAAGAATCTAATTAACATCCTAATCACAATAAATGTTGCTTAAAATACATAAAAATAGCGATTCATATCATTAAATAATGATTCATGTGCAAGTCACATGTCAATTTATGATAAAAAATTAACACCGCTAGCGCCAATGTGGTGATTTCCTATAAATTTGTAAGTTCAAAATACAAATTATCAAGATTAAAAGTTTAGGGATAAATTACAACTGAACGATAAGTTCAAGGGGAAAAGGTGCAAAAACAAAATTTTATGAAAAAAATATGGTTTTTGTGTATTTGGGTCCGTGATTCTTTGACCGTTGGTAATTTAAATTGGTTCCCATTATGAAAACTAGACATTTTCTTGGCACCTGGTCCCCAATTTCAAATTTTAGACAATTGGATCCTAAACTCTCACTTTCTTTTGCCTTAATTACGTCTCTCCAAATATTTAATTTTTGACCAAAAAGTCCTAAAAAGCTTGTTGTTTTTGGACATTGATTTGATAAATGGAAATTATGGAGTAAAAATGAAATGAATTTTGCATAAATAATAATCAACTAACTTTTATACTATCTTACCCTAAAAAACTTTAGTACGTAATATTTATATTCATCAAATCAGAATTTTTTTTTGCTTGAAAAAATAAGGAAAATTTAATATGATTAATATGATATGATTAGTATTTGTCTTTTGATATAATTTATTGCATCATTTATAAATTTTTTTTAATATAGATTTATTTTTACTTGACGAAGCATATTTGCAGTCCTCTTTCATGGTGCAAGTTTTGGCCTTTTCTACTGGGAAGGACGTGCATGCATCCGGCTTTAGGCTTTTTTACGCTATTGAGATCTTATTTTTCAATTTTTTTTTTCATGCAAGAACTATTTGTACTTTTATTTTTTTTTACTAATATTATGAGTGATGGGCTTAGGGTGTTCTACGTAGTCTTTCGGGCGACAATCTAATTGGGACGTGATCTTCTATGTAATATCTTGATAGTAGTTGTCCATTTTTGTAAGTTTATTTATTATATATGACCGTTTCTCTATATATATATAACTTATAAAAGTTAAAACCATAACATGATATTTATTCAATATAACACTTACGCTATAAAAGTATCACAAAATTCTTTGATAACTACAATTTTTTTGGTGTTATACCTTTTCAATATCAGTATTATGTTAAATATATTATATCATGTTTTTCACTTCTACACATTACCTAGAAGTACGGTTGTCTTGAAAAATTGCGGGATTCTCTAAAAGGCCGAAGTCAAGAGTAGAAAAGAGGTCCCAGTTGCGGACTTGGGATCTTTATGGGAAATGTGGAGGTTGTTATGGCCACTTTGTATGTGTTCTTGTTAACATAGATCTTTTTTTGCTATTTTGGAGACCATTCTTCTTGAACGAGAAAATCATTCTTTCTTTGCTGGGCAGGAATATATATGAAAATCTCCCTAATTTATGTTTAAATTGCATGGCAGGAAAAAAGATGGTCCATCGCCCAAGGTGATAAAGTCAACAATCATTTACTTGCTCAAAATAATATATATAGATCAAAAAGAGGAAGGAAGTAATAACTATAAATGGTCAAGAGAATCCCATAATTTGAGTTTTTTGACCATTTGGAGAAGGGTTATTGGCATGGTCCCCACCCTACTTAATAAGTGATAGTTTAGTCTCTAATCTTTTTTTTAGTAAATTGATCCCCAACCTTTTAAAACATGTGTAATCTGGTCATTTCTGTCAAAATCCGTCCAAAAGCTAACGGGAGAAGGCACCTGACCGCTCATGTGACCCATTAAGTTGAGGTATATGTATAAAAATACATCATTGATCGAATTGGGGTGATATATATACGTAAAAATCCTAGGGTTTTTGAAATTTATTCAAATTGGGGCTCAAAATCCTGACGATGGTGCCGGAGAAGATAGGGCAGGTGAAGCTCAGGGCCACCGGCGAGGGCTCTCACTTTGGGATGACGCACCTCTCTTTGGCAAACGACATTGAACACGTGAATGGAGAGAAAAACAGCGCTGAACAGAGGTGAGTACCAAAGCCACTGTCATGAGTTTGAGCTTCATCTCCTCATTGGGCACCATCGTCGTTGGGCATATTTCGGCGCTGCACGGCTTCAAACGCAGACAACGATGGAGATACTTCCGGTAGCAGTGGAGGAGATGAAGATGAGTTACGATGGTTGTCGTGGTTGGGGTGAACACAGTCGTTGTCGCGTTGGTTATGTTCTTTGCGTTGACTTTCACCTCCTCGACCCTGCTCGTCGATGTTCGTGACGTGGGCTCAATTTTGGTAGTTCGTTGGGCGAGATTGATCCGAGTTCATCAAAATTCTGGATGTTGTCGTTGGTTCGATTGAGAGATTGATGAATCTCTTCAGGAAATGCATCAACTATGGACTGTTTGGTGAGTGTAGATATGGGTTTGTTCATTGTTTTAGTTAGCTTTGTTGGATTCGTGGGTTGATGAGTATGGGTGACTGTAATGATGGTGGTGATGAGAAGAGTTATGGTGGTGCTCAGAAAAGGATGGTGGTGGAGATGGTGAACAGTGGATGTTGGGTTGGTGCTGGTTGTTGTGGTCTTGGTGACGGTAGCTGTAATGGTGGTAGTGGCTTGGTGGAGATGATGGTGGGTGATGAATTTGTTTTCTTTTTGGGCATTTCAATCATTTTAGTGAAAAAGATGGTCACATGATAGGTCAGGTGCCTTCTCCCGTTAGCTTTTGGATGGATCTTGACGGAAAAGACTAGATTACACATGTTTTAAAAGGTTGAGATCGATTTGCAAAAAATAAAAAATAAAAGTTGGAAACTAAACTGTCACTTACTAAATAAGTTAGAGACTATTTGTGCTAATAACCTTTTGGAGAAAGTACTTCCTTGCTCTTTTTCTATATTGTGTTGATCTCTATTAGTGGTAGGATCTTTAAGTGAATCATTGCTAACTTTATCACAAGGGAGGTGTAAATTCCTGTGTCAACAGTTAAGATCCTGTTTTGAGGTTCTTGAAAATGCTGATAAGGTTATTGATATGGACGCAATAAAAATGGAAATCAAATGCAGATAAGGTTATTGATATGAACGCAATAAAAATGGAAATCAAAATGATAATCATTGCTAACTTTATCACAAGGGAGGTGTAATTTCCTGTGTCCACAGTCAAGATCCTGTTTTGAGGTTCTTGAAAATGCTGATAAGGTTATTGATAATAAAAATGGAAATCAAAATGATAAGGTCACTGCAGTTGAGCGCTAGAAGGCTAGTTTTTTTGTTTTTGTTTTTTTGTGTTTTTTTGTGTTTTTTTGTTTTTTTTTTTGCTAAAAAGCTTTTAATGAGGCATATTTAGAGTTTGTCTCTAAGTTGCAAATTTGAGAAAGAAAAAAGAACTCTACATAAGCCATGAACAAAAAACCTTTACTGGTAAGTTTTTAATTTTTTACAGTTAAATTTGCATCAGATTTTATAATTTTTGTATACTTTTCATTTTGACCAAATTTAACGTGGGGAAACATACACTACACACATAAATGCTTTATCTGTAACACCCCAGAGGATTAAATGAGATTAATTGATGTAATTAAGATTTATTAATGTGCCTAATCTGATTTAATTAATTGATTATTATTTAATAAATGTTTCTGATGTGTAATTTAAATAATTTCAAGGTATTTAAATATTCTCAGTAATTTTATTGTAATCTAGAAGTGTGTATGGGTGCATTTCTGGATTGTTCTTTTAAAATGTTGACACTTGTCCATTTTCTTTTCTTTCTTTCTTTCAAATGAAAAGTAGGACGCTGGGTTTACCGTTTCGGCCTTCCCCTTGATAAGAATCAAAGGAACTTCCTGAGGGTCGTGGGCTTATAGGGCTAGGGCTCATAAACCATTTCTTTCATTCATCAATAGGGCCCTGGTTGGTCACTTTTCCGAGCCGGGATCGATAAGTGGAAGTCATAAAAAAGAGAAGTTTCTCTTCGCACCTCCTTTTAGCTTTCCTTTAGCTGCTACTTTTTGCCCAATCAGAGTAGTCAGTGTGCCTGCGTAGTCCTTCTTTGACGGCCTTTGGCACAACGATCAGGTCAAGCAAAGCATTCCAACCAAAGGGGGAGGAAAGAAAGGGCGGTAGATGATAATGAAAAAGGGCGCCGCGTCTGGACGGGCGGGCGGAATGGATGCGCGAAAGGTGCCATGGAGTGGTGAGATAGAAGGGAGAGAAAGCCCTTGTAGCATTGCAAACACAATCCTATGAGAGCCCATAGAGTGGGGCGTTACTGTTTTATCAAAAAGCTAAATGGTGGGATGCAAACCCACACCTCCTACGGTGGTTGCCAAAGCTCCGAGTGAACCCGAAATAGGCCATGGACTTGGTTATACCAAATGATAAAAATGGTGCCATTAGTAGAACCTGGAGACTGGATAATAGCAAACGGAAATGATAATTCATCAAAGATCACATGCCTGGAGATGAAAACACGGTCTTTGAATTGATGACGGTTTATTAGCGCACTCACGCCAAGTGCTACCGCCTCATCCTGTTCCTGAATGGTGAGGCACCCTAAGCCCCTGTAACATTTGGCTTTTTGCGTCCTTCTGCCCTGGGATAGTTGGGCCGGGCCTAGTCACTGCCCCTTCGATCAAGCGTTAAACTACTACTTATGGCTTCGGTCGAGTTTTTTCTCTTTTCCTCCCGTACCACTCCCTCTCTCTCCGTTCTCTCTATCTCTCTCTCATTCCCTCACTCTCTCTCTCTTCCATTTCACTTCAAAATCAACCCGGATTTCGAACCAAAGGAAAGTTTCAAGAAGTTTTCAACGTCAAGAGAAAGATTCAAGGTAAGATTTCTGAAAAACCTCTCTTGAAATCTTAAGTTTTTAGATTTAAAACTTATTTTTGGTTCGAAATAGATTTTTGGTGGTTTTTGAGTAAAACCATGGTAGAAATTAGAGATCTTGGGTTCTTTGGACTTGTTTTAGGACCTAGAACCCGGATCTAGTGGTTTTCCTATGATATATGTCGATTTGGAACTGAAATTGCAGGTTTTTGGGCTGATTCTGTAGGTTTTCTTCGCCTGCTGCTCTTTACAGGTCGACCTGTGAGTCGACCAGACTGCATTAGGCTACCGGTCGACCTATGCGGTTGACTGAATTGTACACCACCGTTCGACCGGTGGTGTTGCACTGCTCTGTCACCGGTCGACCGGTGTACACGGGGTTTGACCTTGTTTGGCCTGAAATTGCTATTTTGACCCTTGTTTTCAGGGAGGACCCAAATTAGCTTCATTTGGGGACCTAGAGTCGATGGATTAGCATCTTTAATCCATGTTTTGGAATTAAAACCCTTGGAATTATGATTTAAAACATGAAATTGATTATGGCACACTAATAGGAAATTGAAGGATATGATTGAGTCTGAATTACTTTAGGAATGAGTTTAAAATCCTAAAGTATTGTCTTGTACCAGTAATAGCTGAGGACTCAGATTGAGTGGCTTGAGAAAGCGGAAGCTGGAATAGTGCGCCGCTAGCCACATGTTTGGTAATTTCAAGGTAGGATTTCTATCCCTTTCTTTGTGAGCCTATTTTCAAAAGGATTTTGGCCTTGCAAATATTTTAAAGAAAGGGGTTTGTTTGCGAAATAAAAATATATTTAAAAACCGTGGCTTGTTGTAGTTCATGGGGGACCCACGGCTTGTTGTAGTTCGTGGGATTATAATAGCGATTTCATAATGTTTAATGAATGATTCCTTAATGAAAGAGATCTTGCGAACTGGTAAGCCCGCTCCTGGCCTAGATAGGATGTGGAGAGTGCATCCTAGGGGGCAGAACCTGAAACCCGGCCTGGGAAGGCTTGTGCACTTGGTTGTGTAAGTAATTTGTATAAATTACTTGCTGATGCCTGTAATATGGAAATTTCTAGTTTATATTCCCTTCAGAGAAAGGATGTGAGGTTCCGACTATTGTGTTGGAACTAAATGTCTATATTTATTCAATTATTTACTCATTTATTTACTTGTTTATTTATTTACTAACTTATTTTAAAATATATCATACCGCGCCTTTCGCTCACGTTTTATTGTTTTAAAAATGTTAACCCCTCCCAGGAGACTCTAGGAGTAGTGCAGAGTAGCTGAGTTGCAACCACCTGATTTTGGAGAGGATTGTGTCCTCCTCCTGTGAGAACAAATGTAAGAAATTGTAAATTCTGCAAACTCCTGTATTTGGATTACTAGACTGTGGATGATGTCTGTAACTGTAATGATTTATTTACATGTAATGTATGTACGGTAATGAGATCATGTGGAAAGATCCTGTAGTTCGTTTTAATTCAGTGTGTGGGGCTCGTCGGGAATTTCCTTTATTTTCATGTGCTTAACCCTGTTGGTTCCCGAATCGAATTCGGGTGCGGAAGCGTGGGGAAAGGCGGATCGTGTATAACAAAAATTTTCATAAAACTTTTGAGATACTCTATAGATTATATTAATTTATGCACGAATAAATTAATCGCATTAATTTACATCAAGAATTCAATCCGGAAAAATACCTGGAAGCTGACTCGGATGATAACTTGAATTCTTTGACCACGAACAGTCCTTGCTCCAATCTTTGTGTTTAGAATACCAAAGTCTTCCACGTCAATTCCTTGATTCTACATAGACGTGTGTGTGGGCACACGTGAGACAAAACATGTTTCTTAAACACTCAAATTTCCACAAACACCAACGCATGCATGATGTGGAATTTTTTGGAGAAAAATATTTTCTCTCTTTTTCCTCTATGAATTTCGGCCACCAACAATTAGGGCTAAAAAAAAAGTTTCAAAAATTGTATCCACAATTTTCTATCATTCTCATATTTAAAGAGTAGAAGTCAAACTTCAAAACAGGATCAAATCCCTATCTCCAATTTTGAATTTTGAACAGAAAATCCCTTCCCCTTATCTCTAATGTGGCCGGCCACCCTTAGGGTTTCCTAACCCTGTGTGAGTGGCGCCAATTCAGATAGGGAAGGAAGAGAAAAATCATCCTTTATCCTGTAGTCCAATTTTGACTCAAATTCAAATTCTAATTTAAGTCAAACTTAAATTAATTTGAATTCTAAATTGAACAACTTATCAAATAAGTTTAAATGGATAAATCTAGATGTGTTCAAATTCAAATTTAAATAATCACATTATTTAAATAATAATTAATTCTCAATTAATTATTTTTTGAGTATTTAATTTTAGAATTCTGTAATTCTAAAATTCCCATTTTGCCCT
>NW_010357153.1:281624-281768 GCF_000414095.1 Morus notabilis
CTTCTTTCTCAAGAAGGAATGGATTCCATCTCGTATAATAACATTCCCAGCTACCTATTTCATTATGTCTCCAAAATACAAGGAATGAGATTCAGGGTCTCGGAATCCGTACCGAGTAAATCAAAAGACATAAATCCATAAATA
>NW_010357153.1:281919-283100 GCF_000414095.1 Morus notabilis
AACACCGTTCCATTCTAAATGAGAATGACATGTATTAATAATGTTTTAATTAAAGATTCTTAACTTTAATTAAATTCATCATGAACAATATTTTTGATTATTATCCTTAAACACTATCCTCTCGTATATAACACTTATATACTATGTTTAAGGTTACATAAACAATCACATAATTTTCATTTGATATTCATAAAATATTCATAAATATATGCACATAAAATGATGAATAAACTCTTTTATTAATTAAATAATAAATATCCTATTACATCTCATGCTTCTAGGACACTATTCCCAACAATCTCCCACTTGTCCTAAAGCAGGTGTGTCATGTCTCTAATCCCAAAGCCATCTAAGTGCCGATCAAATACATTTAGTGGCAATGTCTTGGTGAATGGGTCAGCAAGATTGTCCTCTGACGCGATCTTCAGAACCGCTGCATCGCCTCTATCCACAATGTCTCTGATCAGGTGATATTTTCTTTCTATATGTTTCGCACTCTTATGGCTTCTAGGTTCCTTTGAATTAGCCACCGCTCCACTGTTGTCACAGTAGAGCTTAATTGGCTTATCCATATCTAGAACAACTTCCAGATCAGTTAAGAACTTCTTGAGCCATGTAGCTTCTTTTGCGGCTTCACAAGCTGCAACATATTCAGCTTCCATGGTAGAGTCAGCAACACACTTTTGCTTTATACTCCTCCATACCACGGCTCCTCCATTAAGAGTGAACACAGATCCAGATGTCGACCGTCGACTATCTTTATCCAATTGGAATTCGGAATCTGTGTATCTGGTGAGAGACAGATCTTCTGCGGAATATATCAACATATAGTTTCTCGTTCTCCTAAGATACTTGAGAATACACTTTAGTGCAACCCAATGATCTAATCCTGGGTTGGACTGGTAGCGACTGACCACTCCCACTGCATAGCAGATATCTGGTCTTGTACACAACATGGCATACATAAGGCTTCCCACAGCCGAAGCGTAGGGATACCGTCTCATAACTTCTTCCTGTTGTGGAGTCTTTGGACATTGTTCCTTAGAAAGGTGAATACCATGCCTAGAAGGCAAATTCACTTTCTTGGAATTTTGCATCGAATACCTAGACAACACTTTGTCTATATAAGATGCCTGTGACAACGCCAAAAGTTTTTTCTTGCGATCTCGAATAATCTTAAT
>NW_010357153.1:283798-285153 GCF_000414095.1 Morus notabilis
CATCGCATCCTTAAAGGTCGATGGATCCTCCTTACCGTCATTTGCAGTGACGATTTGGGCTTCCCTGGTATACCGGTCGGGTAACATATTTACCCTCCCACTACGACGAGGTGCCTTAGGAGTCTGATTAGGAACTGTGGTCTTTTCTCTGAGTGGTTCGACAACTCTTGTCGGTTGTGGTCCGATCTCATCGGAAAGTAACTCTTCCAATACTATTTTACTTCTGGGCTTAAAATCTATCATATAGTCATGCTCCAGAAAAGTGGCATTTGTCGATACAAACACCTTTTGATCTGCTTGACTATAAAACAATCCTCCTTTTGTCCCTTGCGGGTATCCTACGAAGATGCATACTTCTAACCTCGGTTCCAACTTCCCAGTCTTTTGCCTCAACACGTGTGCTGGACACCCCCATATGCGAATGTGTCTTAAACTAGGTTTTTGACCATTCCACAACTCTAGAGTGTCTTAGGTACAGACTTAGATGGAACTAGATTCAGAATATACATAGCGGTTTTCAGGACATAACCCCAAAATGAAGTAAGCAGTGAAGAATAACTCAACATTGATCTTATCATGTCGAGCAAAATCCGATTTCTCCTTTCGGCTACACCATTCTGCTGTGGTGTACCGGGTGCAGTCAATTGGGATACTACACCTTCTTCAATCAAGAAATCCCAGAACTCTTGGTCCAGGTATTCACCCCCTCGATCTGATCGAAGTGTCTTGATTGGTTTACCTAATTGCTTTTCAACTTCTGCTCAGAATTCTCTAAACTTTATTAAAGTTTCAGATTTCCATTGCATCAAGTAAACATAACCATATCTCGAATAGTCGCCAATAAAAGTGACGTAATATTTGTAACCTCCTCTAGCTTGGACATTTAACGGTCCACATACATCTGAATGTATCAGCTAAAGGGGTTCTGTAGCTCTTACTCCTTTTGCTGTAAAAGGCCTCTTTGTCATTTTACCTTCCAAACAAGATTCACAGACCGGAAGCTCACCAACTGTTAGCTTGTGCAAAGGACTATCCGTTACCAGTCTTTCAATCCTATTTAGGTTAATATGACCAAGTCTAAGATGCCACAGATATGTGTTATTTTCGTGAGAAATCTTTTGCTTTTTATTCTTAGGTTCGGCAACTCTGAACATTTCAGTATTAAGCAGTGAGTTAGGTATTGGCTTTATACAATATAAACCATCATCCAGACGTCCAGAACAAATATTTAAACCATTTCGAGAAATATGAACAAATTCATTATCAAAATAAACTTTAAATAATTGTTCAAATAACTTAGCCACAGAAATCAAATTTCTACGAATGTCTGGAATAAAATAAACATTGTTCAAAAC
>NW_010357153.1:285215-285455 GCF_000414095.1 Morus notabilis
TCCTCCCACTGCTTTTGCCGAAACTCTTGCGCCATTGCCCACTTTCATCGTGTAGTCCCCATCGGCTAACTCGGTGTAAGAACTAAGACTCTGTAAAGAAAAAAAACATGATTAGTTGTTCCCGAATCAATTATCCAGGCTGAGGTATCACCCTCTACTAAACATGTTTCAAGGACTAGTAAATCTGATTTACCTTGTTCCTTTTTCTTTTTCAGCTCCTCAAGATACTTGTGACAGTTT
>NW_010357153.1:287570-288239 GCF_000414095.1 Morus notabilis
ATCAAAAACCCTAATTCTACCCAAAACCTAGAATTACAATAATTCTAATCCCGAATAAAATTACAAATAATTTAATCAATGAATAAATATAATCGATTCATGGAACCATATAATTAACGACCAAATCCACCATCCATACCCATCACATACATACATAATTAAATATCACATATTTAATATATCAATTCTGATTATCAAATAATCGAAGCATAAATTAATATCGTCTATAGACTACTCTGATACCAATTGTTGGTTGCCTAATCGAATTCGGGTGCGGAAGCGTGGGGAAAGGCGGATCGTGTATAACAAAAATTTTCATAAAACTTTTGAGATACTCTATAGATTATATTAATTTATGGATGAATAAATTAATCGCATTAATTTACATCAAGAATTCAATCCGAAAAAATACCTGGAAGCTGACTCGCATGATAACTTGAATTCTTTGACCACGAAAAGCCTTGCTCCAATCTTTGTGTTTAGAATACCAAAGTCTTCCACGTCAATTCCTTGATTCTACGTAAACGTGTGTATGGGCACACGTGAGACAAAACAGGTTTCTTAAACACTCGAATTTCCACAAACACCAACGTATGCACGATGTGGAATTTTTGGAGAAAAATATTTTCTCTCTCTTTTGCTATTGAGAAATTCGGCCACCAACTTTTA
>NW_010357153.1:288296-317917 GCF_000414095.1 Morus notabilis
CTATCTCCAATTTTGAATTTCGAACAGAAAATCCCTTCCCCTTATCTCTAATGTGGCCGGCCACCCTTAGGGTTTCCTAACCCTGTGTGTGTGGCGCCAATTCAGATAGGGAAGGAAGAGAAAAATCATCCTTTATCCTGCAGTCCAATTTTGACTCAAATTCAAATTCTAATTTAAGTCAAACTTAAATTAATTTGACTTCTAAAATTGAACTTATCAAATAAATTTAAATGGATAAATCTAGATGTGTTCAAATTCAAATTTAAATAATCACATTATTTAAATAATAATTAATTCTCAATTAATTATTTTTTGAGTATTTAATTTTAGAATTCTGTAATTCTAAAATTCTTATTTTGCCCTTTGTGTCTGGAAGAATTACGAGGATGACGCGGGGACATATGGACCTATAATCCCGAGCTCCAATAAAATTAATAATTAATTAAACACTTTAATTAATTAATTAGTTCTATTAATTCCAATAGTTACTCTACTATAAACTTGGAATTGAACTCTCAAAATTACAGACATTAATTACTTCTAAACTGCGAAGTGTCCATTTGATATAGTCATTACATATAGATCAATCCTCCATAAATAATTCATAATTAGAGTCAGGTAGAATCCGTTAACCTCTCTAATTATATCTGCATGCTTGAGTACCATTGATTCTCTAATGGATAGTGATTCATAAAACACATTCATGAACCATAGCGCTCTTACTAATCTAAGTACCGAATCAACACTCAAGAGAATTATTTATCTACTTCTTTCTCAAGAAGGAATGGATTCCTTCTCGTATAATAACATTCTCAGCTACCTATTTCATTATGTCTCGAAAATATAAGGAATAGGATTTAGGGTCTCAGAATCCGTACTGAGTAAATCAAAAGACATAAGTCCATAAATAGGAGTTTGTTAAGAACTCAGGATTAATATCATCCTATATATGACCATCGGTAGACTCAATTAGAATTTCAATGCTTAACGGAAATTATTAGAAATTCATATTGTGTCTGTGTCCTTGTTCCACATAATCTTTATTATGCGAAATACACTCATTCAATATCTCGCCATATTAACAGTGCGGATAACACCGTTCCATTCTAAATAGGAATGACATGTATTAATAATGTTTTAATTAAAGATTCCGAACTTTAATTAAATTCATCATGAACAATGTTTTTGATTATTATCCTTAAACACTATCCTCTCGTATATAACACTTATATACTATGTTTAAGGTTACATAAACAATCATAGAATTTTCATTTGATATTCATAAAATATTCATAAATATATGCATATAATATGATAAATAAACTCTTTTATTAATTAAATAATAAATATCTTATTACATCTCATGCTTCTAGGACACTATTCCCAACAAATCCCTAATCGAGCCTCCATGTCACCGACCCCTGATCCGGGGCGTGACACTATCATAGAAAACTCTGAAAGGAAAAAAAAAACTTATTCTTAGGGAAAAAAACTAAGGATTAATTATAAAAATTTTCCATATAATACTTTGCCTCTAATTATGTAAAACATAACATTTGTTTCTCATGAATAATGATATGTTAACAAAAAGCCCCTCCCCTTCCCCCATTAGTTTTAGTTTTTAGTTTTTAGTTTTTACTTTTTTTTTTATTTTTTTTATTTTTTTATTTTAAAGAAATTGATATGTAGTTTGTTATTTTGCGGTATTTTAGTAGTTTTATGGTTTAAAATTTAGTTTGAACTTAAAAATAATTTATATTTAAGCTTTTAATTATGATACATTCATTATTGATTGAATATAAGTTGGAAATTTTATGAATCTTTTTTGGTAGAATAACAAAATTTATCAAATTTTAATATTTAAGTCAGTTTAAATGAAAATTAAATTTTAAACCACATAATTTTTAAAATACCCTCAAAATAGCAAATTAAATGCCAATTTCAGTTAAAAAGCTAACGAAAGGTTTTTTTTTAATATTTTATTATTTAGAGAGAACGAATGTTACGTTTTACAGATTAAGGGGTAAACTTTTATAAAATGTATAATTCATGGTGAATTTTGTATTAATGGAAAAACTTAAGTTTTGGAAATTAAAGCACAGTTAAGGTGGGGCTTCCACGCTCCTCTTGAGTCTATTATCTGAAGATAAAATCTAAGAAGAATGCTCTCGGTGATACAAACAAAGAAAAGACGAATTCCAATCACATCCCCTATCACTTAAACCCCCTTAAACCCAATCCCCCCCAAAAAGAATGTCCTTCTTATAGCCTTATCCGTTACCTATTGTACAGTATGGCTTGATCATCTTGATCTTCTTATAGCTTTTTCTTTTTCTTTTCTTTATTCTTTGTAAATTTAGTGAGCTAAATCTGAAAAGGAAAAAGAAAAAAGAATGTCCTTCTTATAGCCTTATCCGTTACCTATTGTACAGTATGGCTTGATCATCTTGATCTTCTTATAGCTTTTTCTTTTTCTTTTCTTTATTCTTTGTAAATTTAGTGAGCTAAATCTGAAAAGGAAAAAGAAAAAAGAATGTCCTTCTTATAGCCTTATCCGTTACCTATTGTACAGTATGGCTTGATCATCTTGATCTTCTTATAGCTTTTTCTTTTTCTTTTCTTTATTCTTTGTAAATTTAGTGAGCTAAATCTGAAAAGGAAAAAGAAAAAAGAATGTCCTTCTTATAGCCTTATCCGTTACCTATTGTACAGTATGGCTTGATCATCTTGATCTTCTTATAGCTTTTTCTTTTTCTTTTCTTTATTCTTTGTAAATTTAGTGAGCTAAATCTGAAAAGGAAAAAGAAAAAAGAATGTCCTTCTTATAGCCTTATCCGTTACCTATTGTACAGTATGGCTTGATCATCTTGATCTTCTTATAGCTTTTTCTTTTTCTTTTCTTTATTCTTTGTAAATTTAGTGAGCTAAATCTGAAAAGGAAAAAGAAAAAAGAATGTCCTTCTTATAGCCTTATCCGTTACCTATTGTACAGTATGGCTTGATCATCTTGATCTTCTTATAGCTTTTTCTTTTTCTTTTCTTTATTCTTTGTAAATTTAGTGAGCTAAATCTGAAAAGGAAAAAGAAAAAAGAATGTCCTTCTTATAGCCTTATCCGTTACCTATTGTACAGTATGGCTTGATCATCTTGATCTTCTTATAGCTTTTTCTTTTTCTTTTCTTTATTCTTTGTAAATTTAGTGAGCTAAATCTGAAAAGGAAAAAGAAAAAAGAATGTCCTTCTTATAGCCTTATCCGTTACCTATTGTACAGTATGGCTTGATCATCTTGATCTTCTTATAGCTTTTTCTTTTTCTTTTCTTTATTCTTTGTAAATTTAGTGAGCTAAATCTGAAAAGGAAAAAGAAAAAAGAATGTCCTTCTTATAGCCTTATCCGTTACCTATTGTACAGTATGGCTTGATCATCTTGATCTTCTTATAGCTTTTTCTTTTTCTTTTCTTTATTCTTTGTAAATTTAGTGAGCTAAATCTGAAAAGGAAAAAGAAAAAAGAATGTCCTTCTTATAGCCTTATCCGTTACCTATTGTACAGTATGGCTTGATCATCTTGATCTTCTTATAGCTTTTTCTTTTTCTTTTCTTTATTCTTTGTAAATTTAGTGAGCTAAATCTGAAAAGGAAAAAGAAAAAAGAATGTCCTTCTTATAGCCTTATCCGTTACCTATTGTACAGTATGGCTTGATCATCTTGATCTTCTTATAGCTTTTTCTTTTTCTTTTCTTTATTCTTTGTAAATTTAGTGAGCTAAATCTGAAAAGGAAAAAGAAAAAAGAATGTCCTTCTTATAGCCTTATCCGTTACCTATTGTACAGTATGGCTTGATCATCTTGATCTTCTTATAGCTTTTTCTTTTTCTTTTCTTTATTCTTTGTAAATTTAGTGAGCTAAATCTGAAAAGGAAAAAGAAAAAAGAATGTCCTTCTTATAGCCTTATCCGTTACCTATTGTACAGTATGGCTTGATCATCTTGATCTTCTTATAGCTTTTTCTTTTTCTTTTCTTTATTCTTTGTAAATTTAGTGAGCTAAATCTGAAAAGGAAAAAGAAAAAAGAATGTCCTTCTTATAGCCTTATCCGTTACCTATTGTACAGTATGGCTTGATCATCTTGATCTTCTTATAGCTTTTTCTTTTTCTTTTCTTTATTCTTTGTAAATTTAGTGAGCTAAATCTGAAAAGGAAAAAGAAAAAAGAATGTCCTTCTTATAGCCTTATCCGTTACCTATTGTACAGTATGGCTTGATCATCTTGATCTTCTTATAGCTTTTTCTTTTTCTTTTCTTTATTCTTTGTAAATTTAGTGAGCTAAATCTGAAAAGGAAAAAGAAAAAAGAATGTCCTTCTTATAGCCTTATCCGTTACCTATTGTACAGTATGGCTTGATCATCTTGATCTTCTTATAGCTTTTTCTTTTTCTTTTCTTTATTCTTTGTAAATTTAGTGAGCTAAATCTGAAAAGGAAAAAGAAAAAAGAATGTCCTTCTTATAGCCTTATCCGTTACCTATTGTACAGTATGGCTTGATCATCTTGATCTTCTTATAGCTTTTTCTTTTTCTTTTCTTTATTCTTTGTAAATTTAGTGAGCTAAATCTGAAAAGGAAAAAGAAAAAAGAATGTCCTTCTTATAGCCTTATCCGTTACCTATTGTACAGTACGGCTTGATCATCTTGATCTTCTTATAGCTTTTTCTTTTTCTTTTCTTTATTCTTTGCAAATTTAGTGAGCTAAATCTGAAAAGGAAAAAGAAAAAAGAATGTCCTTCTTATAGCCTTATCCGTTACTTATTGTACAGTACGGCTTGATCATCTTGATCTTCTTATAGCTTTTTCTTTTTCTTTTCTTTATTCTTTGCTTAATTAGTGAGCTAAATCTGACCAACCTCTCAATTTCTCACTATCTTTATTTGGACTCTTTACTCAATAACTTCATGGAGGATGTAAAGGGGGATTCTTCCCATTTTTCTCGGCTCCAAAAAGAAAAAGGCCGAGTTAAGGTTTTCTTAATTTTTTTCTAAATTTCCTGGGAGTACTATCTTTCGTTGGGTTCTTTAGTGATGATATCATTACAAGGTGTAGCTAAAAACGTTTTTGGCTGAACTATTATAGCTTTGTATACCTAAAAAAAGTTTAGCAACTGATTGGTCGCTAAAAAGTATACACACATTTGATGACGACACTATTGTTGCTAAAGGTCGAAAATACCTCATTATTAGATTGTCCTATGACTATATCAGGGTAACGTGACAAGATGAGACTCACCTTTATATGTAGTGTTTATTAATTGAATTTTGTTATCAATATTTGATGTAATATATACTATATATAACTTATTATGCGCTTTAATTTAAGTTTTCTATACATATATACACACATAGATCTTTAATTTTGGATTTATTTTTCATTACTTTTTATTTATTTATTTATTCATTTTTTTTTTGACTTTTGCATCAAACCGCTTTAGCATATCTCAAACATCCCTCCCTTTGGACTACGAAACAAGATAAAACAGATCGTATTTTCAAAGAAATAGCATTAATTATAGCCGGAAATTACGCCCCATTGCATAGAACTAGCCTGAGTCACGTGCTTGCTGTGTCTATGTTTAAAAGAAATTATTACAAATTTATTCTCATAATAGAAAAAGTCTCATTTAATTAATCGTAATAATTTTTATTAAATTATGTTAAATGCTCATTTTCTTTAATTCAACTTAATTTTAATTGTTTGAAGTTTCATTATTTTGTGAGGAGATCAACTTACTTGGTTGAATGAAATTTGAAGGAAATGTTTAATACTAATGGTAAATAATAATAATCCATTTAATTATCAAAATTTTATTAAATTGCCCATATCATTTAATAAAGTAAATATAAAATAAATAAAAACTTTGAACACATTTGAGAATAATTAATTCAATAAGGTCATTAAAAAAATTTATAGAGGTCATGTTTGAAAAATGATATTTAGAATACTTTGCAAGAAATATTTAATTTGAAACATAAAGAACATATAAAAAAATATAAATTATTGAGGATAAGACTATAAATAACAAATATAGAAGTTTAACTTGATTTTGATTACGGCCCCGTTCACTTCGCTGGTTCGAGTTTAGAATTTGAGTTTTTCTATAGCAAAAAGCTGTCACAAACAATTACATCTAACTTTTTTACTACAGTAAAAAGCTCTCACATAAAATCACATTTTAACTCGAATTCTAAACTCGAATCAGCGAAGTGAACGAGGTCGTGACTTTGTTTCACCAGACCCCGTTCTAGAAAAGTGGTAATGTTTAGACGATCGAGGATTTACTACACGTGTATATCTCTATTTGCTTGGACACGTGGCGTCACGTTAGGGAGAGGGGGCTGGCACGTGAAGTAGGCTCTGCACTCGGATCTAGCACGCATGCAACATCACAGAGGAAAGAAAAAAAAAAAGACAACCACGTATCTGAGAGAGGAGAAGAGCAGAAAAACTCAAGGGCAAACAAGGAAACAAACTGTTCTTTGAAAAATAAAAAGCGACCTCCTATAGCAGTATTCTAGAATATGGAATATAACAATAATTACTAATTACTATTTAGGAATACTTTGCAGCTTACACCGTTAAAAACGTTTGAAACTTTTGCTTTTAACTCAAGTAATGAGATTGGCTATAAATAGAACAAGAAAAATTGCAACGGTATGCACCATACTAGCAATCTTTCTTCCAACGCATTAGGTTCTATATTACGACCCTCAAAGATAGGCAATATAGAAAAAGTTCAGAATACAATGACGAATCTTTTCTCCATGAGCGACGAAGCGATCAAGCAGAAGCTTTGTGACTGTACTCATGCTAACACCGAGACGACGACGTTGGACGTCGATTCTCTTTACGTTATTGTTAAAACCATCCTTAATCATTCAACTCAAATTGCTGAAGAAGTTATACTGCAGGTATATATAACCTACTTTTATTTTAAATTATTTAGGCATCGTTCATTTCATCAATTTGATTTTTTAATTTCAGTTTTGCTACGGTTAAAAACTCTCACAAAAAGTCAAATTTAATTTTTTCTGCTACAGTGAAAAGCTCTCACATAAAATAACATTCAAATTAAAAACTCGAATCCGCGAACTGAACGATGCCTTAGTGGTCAGAATATATATATATATATATATTTATAAAAAAACGTATGTTCTTACTTCATATGCATTAAAAATGTTGTCACTGATTGCAGAATTACCCAGCACAGTTGGCAATGATAGAGGAGAAGATCCCCAAACCCGACTTCAGCGTACCCTTGTGCGAGCTTAAGCAGATAGCCTGCGAGGTCAATTAAACTCTCTCTCTCTCTCTCTCTCTCTATATATATATATATATATATATAATCAAGTACTCTTTTGTTATGGAAAAGTGTTTATTCCATTTTTACTCGTCGAACTGTAGTCAAATTTCATTTTGGTGCGTAACTTTTAAAATGTCTCAAAACGAAATAGACCCCAAGCTACTAAGCCTTGTTAAATTAATCCTTTTGTTTATTCAACTATTAAAATCAGAACAGAAAAAAAAAAATACTTCTTTTTTAATATATAGACGAGTCCTAATATGTAAAATTATCAAATAAAACTCTAGTAAACTAAACATTCTGTGGAAATTTTGACAGTCCGGGCGACAGATGAAAGGATAATTTGGAACATTTTCATGAATTGTAGACTTGTTTTCAGATGTTTTTAAAACTCAGGCACCAAAAGGAAACTTGCACATAGGTCAGGAACTAAAATGGAATATCTTAAAGAAAAAACTTTATTTGTATATTCTCGTATCACCTAGTACTGTGAGCCTTTATTTAGGGGATGGCAACTTTGCAAGCATGTCTCATATTAGAGAACAATATTTTGTATCACCAGTACTTTTATAACTACGCAGTAAAAGTCATAATTCTTATTTGCATTATATTGTTTATAATTTTAATATATATATATATATATATATATATTCGCCTAATCGATTAAGAAATTTTGTATTTCAGCTCTCATGCCGAGAGGCTCTCACAGGGGAAATGACAGACAAAACAACGTTGTCAATCCTTGTAAAGCTGTCAAACTATCCTTGGTCGGCAAAGGCAGTGTTGACACTGGCTGCATTTGCAATGGAATTCGCAGATTTCTTTCTCATCGCCATGCTTCACAAATCTGTCGATCAACAACTTGCCAAATCATTGGGAACCCTAAAAAGGGTGCTTACCAAGCACTCGGAGCTGCAGAAACGCCGGCGCGCAATCGTCGATCTTAACGTTCTGATTAAACTATTACTGCAAGTGATGGAAACAATGTTTGAGTGGGAGAAGCTTTCTGCTTATGATCCAAAAGGGAAACCAGTTGTGTCAAAAACTGTGGTTGCATATTGGATTGTCATGACTGTTGTAACTTGTGCGACCAAGGTCACTATACTTGCTTCTGATGAGTAAGTTATTTATTTATTATTTGACATCTTTGTTTGAATTACATGTAATTCAACTTTTTTACTACAGTAATTTCTCTCACAAAAATTCAAATTTCACTTCAAATTTTCTATTGAAATCTATAAAAGGAACAATATCATATACAATCGTAGCTCTGTCGGTACAATTTTAGTTTCGCTTTTATGATTTAGGTCTCTAAGAACTTTTTCCTTCTTCCTTAGTCAATTTTGTCGCTTATAAAAAAATATAATAGCACTTTATGTATACGTTGTCTCTTCCATTTCAGGGACAAGGCATTTGATGTTTCAGCTTATACTAATAAGCTTAGAGACATCGACACTAAATTAAAGGAACAGCTGAAAGCTTACAGGTTGAAAAAAGGTTCGCTTCCTTTTCTATTTTTCTTTTTATTTTTCTAGTACTCACAACTCGCATATATAGACATGACCATTTAATAAAAATAGATATTTACTCTCTCAAAAAAAAAACAAAAAACAAAAAAGACTGTACAATATGTGAGAAATAATAAGTACTGTGGTCAGATAAAAAATAATTATAATACTATGAGTAATTTCGAAATAAAAAAAATACTCAAGTTTTGCAACAACGTAAAAAGAAACAACGATTTGACTGGTCAATAATAAGTATCAAAATTTATTTTCAAAATCTGTTATTGTTAGTTTTTCAAATAGTAAATGCTTACGTAATTCTTAAATACTGATTACAAAGGACATTCTTGATGTTTTCAAAATATATATATATATATATATATATATTAGGGGTGTAAATCGGCCGAGTAGGGTAGGGTTGAGCCGAAAAATTGAGCCTACCTGACTAGTGCGGGTTAAGAAAATTTTGGGCCGCGACACTCTCTTAAGTCTACAAACCCGTAACCTTTCGGGTGACCTCGGGTAGGGTCCAGTTACTCGGGTTGGTGAAAACTAATTTTAATCTATGACTTCATCAATTTTAATCTAAGAGGCTCTTATATGCAAATAAATGATAAAATACTATTGTAGTAAATGAGCAATAAATGATATATGCAAATACTATTGTAGTAAATAATTACACAACAAAATTGCGGCATAATAAAATATAAAGACTAATAACTCATATCACAATATGCATAAAGCAAGAGTGATCTCAAGGACCACATGATCACTTTTTAGTCAATTAATCTGTGCTTGTTACATAAGAAATCATTATCAAACAGAACATGTTTTTCTTTCAATAGGGGGTCTAAATGCAACGTGAACAATTAAAACACTCACTTTGAAATCAAACACTTCCAATATAAATCAAGAATGTCCTAATTCAACAACTATGGCATACAAGCATTTTTTACACAAATTGTGAATCCAAAACATAAATAAGTTAACAGTTTAAAAGCATAAAGTTCATAAACTTATGAAAGTAAGAATTTGAAGTGTTGAACATTATTTTACCTACTTTGAACATGTTCGGCCGGGTAGGGTTACCTCGGGTTCATGTAACCCCACCCCGCGCCCCTACCCGCGCAGTGCGGGTTAGGTATAATTCAAACCGAAAATTAAATAAAAAATTAGAAATCCGTAATTTTCGGGTAGGGTCGGCTCGGCTCGGCCGGGTTCGTCGGGTTCGGGATGATTTCTTACAGCCCTAATATATATATATATATATAATTAATGGTCGGTTTTTAGTTCTGTTGAAAAGTTCAAGCATTTTTTTTTTTTATTTCAAAAGCCTAAGGGACAACTTATGAAAACAAACTTTAGTCTTTAAGTACAATATATAATAAACAAAATTGGCTTCTCGGAAATATGTATGTATGGTTAAAATTAAACATACACGTCAGTTGATGTAAAAGTCTTACTTCAAACATTCACGTCAGTTGATGTAAAAGTATTGCTCCAAATACGTATTTATTTACCCTTTTTCGTTAGAAAAAAAATAAAGTGTTTATTAATTAATATTCGAATAACTAAGTCTTTTTTTAATTTCATTTTTCAAATTGTTGCAGAAGAGGAGGATGATTATCGGAAGGTAATGAGTGTTCTCAAAGATCCTTCGAACATCGTGGAGGTTATAAAGATCCTATTTTCCACAGAGGTTCTAATTCATGGTTCTACCGAGGTAATAATGGTTTGCTCTCACGGCATTTTACTTGCCACAAACGGGTCTATTACTCTATCTGCCTAGTTAGCTAGCCAGCCAGCCTAATTGCGGAACAAATTTATTATTACAACATCTCTAATGCAATATCATATTAATGTGTTAATATTAATATTTAAGTCGAAAAATTACTCCTTTTTTTTTTTTTAATAAACTGCGAAAGCTGATATTAGAAATGGTTAATTAGCACATCTCAACTAAGTTGGCATTGATTAACCAATTTTGTCATATACCAAAACTCTCACTAAATACTATTAAAATTAAAAGAATAAAGTAAATGTTTCAATAAAACAACCCAAAAGCCAAAATACTAAATACACGAAAAACAGAACAAAAAGCCTATAAAGCTGGAAGCTATCTCCAAAAGATGAGCCTAAACTCATTTTTTGGAGAAAAGCTACAAATATATATCTCTTGTTAAAAACCCTCTAGCCAAAACCCAATGGAAAAAAGACTAAAGGGAAAACAGAGTATATATTTACTTAAAGAAGTCAACTTTGTACAAAATCTATAGCAAAAAATTACTCCTTAATGTGATGTTATTTTCTATAATAAATTTAGCAAATGCTTTACTTTGATTGCTACGTAGCAAATTACTAATTTAGCACATGATTACTATTGGTTGATATATTAACCTTTTCATTTAATTATTACAACATTACTCTTTTAAAATAATTTTGATATTAAAACTCTACAAGTTTCAAATTATAATAATCATAATAAAAAGTAGATATATTTGAAATAACATTACACACTGAAGTACAAAATAAAACATCACCACAAATATACTGTTATCACACCTTTTAGTGGCAAATATAATAGTAATATTGTCATTTGTATTTGAGACGGTCATCTTGTATAATCATATTTGAGACGGTCGTTTCAAATATAGAATCCTAATTACAGTGCTTTTCCTCACTGCTTGATAAGAAAAAAGGTGATTGTAATCTTCATTGTTGTTAATTACTCCCATTAATCTATACAACTTAGTGATGGCGATGCGTCTTGATTCAAATTAACAGCAAGAGATTGATGTGCTGAGCAAGAAGCATGTTCTACTGTTGATATCGCGCCTAGAAACCATTGACCTTAAGATATCGATGAATGATGAGAACTACAAGATCGTTTGGGTCCCAATTGTGGAGGAGTGGACTGATGAGCTTAAATCTTCATTCGTGACCCTTTCCAAGAAGATGCCTTATCACATAATAAAGCTGGATACGGTTACAGCCGGTGTCACGTTCATAAAAAAGGAGTGGGACTTCAAAGGCCAGCCAATGGTGGTTGTGATGAACCCACAAGGGAAGGTCGAAAACCATAACGCCTTTCACCTCATCCGCACATGGGGAATGAAGGCCTTTCCTTTTCGTCGGGACGATGAAAAGAAAGTGTCAAGTGAGGTCAACTGGATTGATCCTGTAATGAATGAATTTCCAGCCGCAAAACAATTGGTAATATTAATTGCTTTCACTATTTTGATAACTCCACTATATGTCTTGTTGCTTTTTATGCATCGATCGTTAATACTTACATCGTTTTTATCCTAAGTTGCTTAGATTAAAAACTCAAGTATGTTTTATAGCTAAAATGTGCTGGTTAAAAAATTTATTAACTTCAAATATATTGTTGCATTCATGCATGCATTAAAAAGTATAAGATTGTTTTTCATTTTTTTGGGGACAAAATTTGTTGCAATGACAATAAGTATATTTTAGTGGGTAAATGGTAGTTCTTATGAATATATATGTGCTAGTTAAAAATAAAAATCTTCATTTCAGTAGATTAATCAGGATGTTTAGGCAACGTCTTTATGAATAAAGACCACGCCAAATTAAAAGAAAGACCAAATTTAGCATTATTGTTATTTTAAATCTGAGTAGTGAAACGACATGCATATCGTTGTTTATTTATCGTGAACAACACATAATGTCACTTTCCTTTTCATGGATGTCGTTCCATGAGCGGACAAGAGATATGAGCAATAAGGACATACATATTGTAGTTTTATTGTATTGACAACGCGGCATGTCGTTTCTCAACAATGATGACATCGTAACATAAATGAAATGATATCGTTTGTTGCTCTCTCCACTACCCTAAACTCCATAAATAAATATTTATATCTTAACTAATTAAACAGATGGGGGACGAAGAAAACTACATTTTCTTCTACGGAGGCAAGACCAAGCTACAGAAGTGGAACGAAGAGTTTAAGAACAAATTAGAAAAAATTGTACAGGATTCCATCATCAAGAACAAAAACATCACCATCAAATGGCTCGACTTGGGAACCCCCGAAGAAGCCAAAACGTTTTGGAGCCGCTTGCAGAGCATGTTCATGCTCAAGCTCAACCAAGAGGAGACCGATCCCGCCAGCACTCGAGAGATCCAAAAGCTGTTTTCCAACCAGAAAGGAGACGACGGATGGGCCGTTCTCACCAAAGGGTCGGTCGCGAAGATCGCCGGAGATGGTTCGACGTTCCTGAAGGTCTTGGAGAAATTCGACGAGTGGAAGGAGAACGTGGAAAAGAATAAGGCCTTCGAAGTGGCCTTCAAAGACTATTATAGCAAGATTATGGAGCAAACCTCGCATTGCTGCCGACTTGACATACCGATTGTGGCTGGGAAAGCGCCGGAGCACATGAAGTGCGCCGAATGCGAGAGTCCCATGGAGATGTTCATCACTTACAAGTGCTGCAAGGGTGACTAATATATATATATATATATTTGTCTCTATATCTATAATATTATGTTTTGTGTGTTGATTTGCTGTGTGATGGAGAGTGTGATAGGTAATATGGTATTGTGCATGTGTGTATATGGATTACTATACACACACACACACACATATATAATGTGTGTGTGTGTGGTGTGTGGGATTCTCATGTGCATTGGAAATTAAGTACTGTTTCAAGTGTGCTTGTAACTCGTCGAAAACAAATGTTCGTGTGCGATTGCAGTTTAACGACTATGGGGTGGTCGTACATTGTCAGTTTAATCTGGGTATTGTACTATGGTGGGCAATGAATAGCAGCTTTGTCTATTTAACATCATGTTATAAGTTTTATTTTTATTTTTATTTATTTAAAATTTTTATTGAAGTTCCTAGAAGAGAAAATGTTGTCGTGGCACCTAAGCACCCAATTAGAGGTGTCAAAAGGGCCGTGCTGGGCCGGCACGACCCTTCTGACCCCAGGCCCATCACGGGCTGGGGCCGGCTAAGGCACGACTCTATAGTAGAGGGTCAAGCTTGGGCCGGGCTTGAGGGGACACACCTCAGGCCAAGTGATGGCCCCCGGCCCTGGGCCCATGCCCTTATGGGCCGACCCTACTAATGGTCTTGTAAGACCTTCATAGGGCTAGCCCTTTAGGATTTCATTGGCCCGGCCCTACTAAAGGCCTATTAATAGTCCTGTAAGACCTTCATACAGCCGTCCCTTTAAGACTTTATTGGGCCGGTCCTACTAAAGGCCCTGTTCAACGGTCCAATTTATGGTCGTTGAGCAGGCACCGGTTGACCGATGGCTTACAACTTCTCTGCTACCAGACGACCGGATTACACTGGATTCCCCTCAAAACTCAATTTTAACATAATTTTCTTAATGCACTTGAGTTTCACTTATGATTAACAATTTTTTAGGATTTTTTATAATTTCATATTTGATGACAAAAAAAAAAGTAAGATATCATATGCACCAAAAAAATGTGATTTTATTGAAATAATATGAATAATTATAAGAAAATGACTGGTTGACTGGACGACATAGGTCGACTAGTTGACACTAAAATGTCTCAAACCTTATTAAAATTTCATGTCCCAGGCCTGAGCCTTCGCGGGCCTGGGCCTTGCCTTCCCCTTTGCGTGCCTGGGCCTTGGTGGGCCTAGACCGTGCTTGGGCTTCGGTAGGCTTAGACCGTGCCTGGGCTGCGGGCCTCAAACATGAGGCCCAGCCCAGGCCCTTCTAGCGTGCTGGTCCGGCCCGGCTCATAATAGTACAAGGTCGGGCCGTGTCGAATTGACCACTGTAGCGGGCCGGCCTGGCCCGGCCCAATTGACACCTCTACACCCAATGTAATATTATGGTAATTTTCACCATGTCTAATCCATTATAATACGGTGATTTTTTTGATGTTAATTACATCCAAAACAATACGATTTATTTACAAAATCTAATTTATGGATTGGATTGAGGTCGATTTTATCTTATTCTAGTTTACAATTAAGGATATGCTTCAATCCAAACAATTTGTCATAAAACCTTATTATAGAAAATTCAAAATTTAATGAATCCGAAACCAAATTTCTGTAAATACGTCTTCAAAAGTATTTCAACAAACTATAATCATCAAGTCATCAACTACAAATTGAAATAGAGTATAAGGCCAACACACATATAAGCAAAGGAAAAATATCAGAAACTCAAGGGAGTAAAATATATTATTTATTCCACTCGTTTAAAATAAACGATTGACGTCATTCAATTATAAGGAGAAAATAAAAAGCTGTGATAATACTCAATTATTTAGAATGATATATATTAAAAATGATATAGTGAATGAATACCTAGATTTTCCAACTTCAAAATGATCAACTAATCAAGTGTGGGTCGGTGTACAATATCTATTTCTAAAGGTAATAAAAATTAATAAACTTTTATGAATTAATGAAATAAAATAATAGCAATATATATACATTGGATTAAATTAGATTGATTTATTAGATTTGACACTCAAAAACTAAATATGATCCAATCCCATCACTACAACAAATATCATTATCAATAACTAATTAAAAACGTTATTAAGCACTACCAATAGCGTTTTGTGGAGCACTAAGACATCAGACGCTATTAAAAGTCCTACGAAAACATAACGTTCTGAGAATGATATGAGAAACGCTATAGAATTGAGGTCTTATAACGTTTTAGACATGTTATTTTCAGTCTCTTACAGCTATTTGACATTGTTACGGTACAGATTAATAGCTTTTCTCTCTTGTTATGTTCATACTCCTATAGCTTTTTAAAATTATTATTGAATATTTTACCAATAGTAAAAGTAATACATACTAGCGTCATATCTACTTTTATTATGTTAATATCCTTTTGAATTCATTCAAATAGATGGTGATTCTGAGCAACATCTTACATCCAAATAGGAACATTCAAATTAAAACATAAAAACATTCAATGTAGTAATTGTTATCAGTATCTACAAAGTTGGCAATATGATGTTTACAACACAAGTCACACCATTTGTCCACAACTTTAACATTAAAAACAAGTAAAGAATACAGAGAAATAGGTAGAGATATCAAAGTATCCAAAATGTCTAGTCAAATGAAATGGTTAAGTAAATAATCTATCTTGACAAAATGCTCCAACAAAAAGGTCATCTCCTCCAGCAAAGCAACTATTGATCTGTCACAAAATTAGTCTAATTAATTAATTAAAACATATAAATTGATTAACTAATGAAGCATATAAAGAAAAAACCAGATAAACCATACAACTGAACAACATAACAAATTTTACTATAAAGGCAGAAACTTGTGAGCAAGAGCACTTGAGTTTCCCAGGACACTAACAATAAGTGCCTATGAGCTAACTCATATTTCATCTTGATTGCCAAGTAACAACATAATTAAAATTCTAATGTCCAAATTTGGTCACTTTTTTAGTAACAGACATACAATCATGAGAGTCAGAGATAAAGAAATACTAACCTTTGAGAAACTACATTAAAATCTTTGAGAAATTACGTCAAAAGAACAAGCACAGGAGACCAACCAACAACATGAGATATAACAACATGAAAATCGTATGCCAAAAGTCCTTATTTTTAAGCCCTACAAATGAATGCAACATAGCTTTACCAATTCAAGCTGTGGTACCTTAGGATTCTTTAGCTTCAAACCCATATCCATTGATTTCTCCTGCAGAATTTTTATATATGAACTTATAGAACCAATCTCTGCCTGAAAGTGTTTCATGAAGTATTAGTTATCTTGACAATAATGTTACAATTTTAGCAAAGAAATATACAGTATACTAGCATGAAAAAAGTCATGAATGAAAGTAAGAGTAAGATGAAAGTGAAATCATACTAAAGATTATAGATGCTTCACGGCTACATCTAAAACAACAAATAAGACAAGGCACCGCGACACCAATTTAAACATGTGTGGCAAAATAAGCAAATGTTAGCACTTGTCACTTAATAAACTATTCACAAGTTAAAACTACAAAGAATTTCATTAAGTAAGAAATTCATTATCACAACAAAGGATTTAGCAAGGGACCTAATAAAAATTTCTCTGTTCATGGATAGAAAAGAAAGAGAAAGAAACTTAACCACACCCACCCTACAAACTTGATAAATCTATCGAATAACCAATGTATAAAGAACACAAATATATATGGGAAAAAGAAACACTCATCATGTCAAATTTAAGATGCATTCCCTTGATGATGCAAGAGAACCTGTCCTGTCATTCAAAATAAAAGCGAATATAAGAAAGAGAAATAAAAAATAAAGGGTAATGCGGTTGCATATTTACCTCCCATCGTACAAGAGCAGTTTTTTCCCCAACTAATTTCAAAATAAGTCCACAACTGTTAATGGGAATCATCAAACCTTCAAAACCAAGAATACTAAGTGGGATGCGCGTTTGAACAATTTGGGACGTGGGATCCACCAAGGAATCATTAGTAATCTCAAACAAGGTTGAAATGCCGACTGACTTGTGTAGAAAGCTATACCTATTTATATGAAGAATACTTTGTATAAGTAAAAGGAATGAGAAAGTGTGGATATTATTTGAAGCTTTGCAAGGGACAATACCATTGTAAATCATATTTAAAAACAATCTTCAAAGGTAGTGTTGAGTAACATCAGATAATTTATATAATAAACTATGAAAACCATTGCCACAACAACATGGAGTCTGACACACTCCAAGTCTCCAAAGAGTATTGCACGCGACGGCATGAATTTGAAGCAAAAGAGATAACCAAGATAAGAATATGACTTAAACAAACTCTGTTGGCCAAGTTCCTTCAGAAAGGGATGAGTCTTCATTGCCTACATAAAAAAACTCCAGAAAGAAAAAAAAAAACGTGCTATCACAATCTTGCAAAAATGAAGACAAAAAAAAAAAAAAAAAAGATTCATTTCAGCTTTAAATACCTCTTAAGTTTATGATGTAATTTACATATAATGGTTTACTAAGAAAATATTTGCATGAACTACAAAACTGAAACGCAATGACGCCCACTTTTTGAGCCAATGTCATAAAATAATCTCGTACTAAAATTATCTTACGAGGAATTAGTTTTCTGAAATTTTCTAACTAATTTTTGAAACATAACAATATGAAATTAACATATTCTCAAATCTGAAATCACCAACACAATTGCTTACCTAATCATAATGCATAGAATTGAAAGCATAATTATAGTCAAATTCGATAAATTATCAGAATTGAATTATTTTCACCTTTGGTTCGTCGAAATGGAACCGTTTGTTATGAATTCAAAACTTTGAATCTTTGCTCAGCTCTTGGAGTCTCTTTTTGAAAATCTAACGCTATGAACGCGTCTGGAAGGCGTTTGGTTTTTTTTTTTTTTTTTTTTTTTTTTTTCTTCATCGTTTTAATCCAATCCGATCCCACGAGTTTGATAACCAAATCTCATTCGATTGGATTAGATTAAATTATAGATTAATAAATATTAATTATTAATTATTCTAAAATGAAGGTAAACTAGGGTAAATGACGTCCCAGGCTCAACGGTGTGGAAAATGAACTAGTTTGCCATTGAGCATGAGAAAATGCTTTACTGTGTGTAACTAATAGTTTAGCTATATGTTAGAGAAACAAAATCAAACTTTCAAATTCACAAGAATGTTGAAGACTATGAACTTTGAAAATTCGTCTGAAAGTAATTAGCCGATCACAATATTAGTTGCAAGAAATTATATTAATAGACCCAGTGTACTTTGTCATCATGTTTGGATGATACGTACACTCATATCACTATAAGAAAACAGTCTTTGAGTGCCGACAGATGTCGCCGCTAAAAATTACTTAATATCATCACTACAAGGTCCCGTTGGTAAATTCCCAAGTACGATCTCGAACTGGAATCGGGGCTCACATAAGATTGAGTTTTTAGTGATGACATTTACCTCTTGATATGCAACTATGGCTTTCACAAATTTACAGTAGCCACTTGGGGTTGGTTACGTCAATGAGGCAAATGAATCCTGGAGCTAATGTCAACATCCCTCCACCCCCGCCTGGTATCTTGCCTTCTTGTTAGTTTACCATCCATCCCAAAAGCTTAAGCTGTTAGGAGGTGGACCAATAATAGTTTTTATACTTTAACACTCCCCCTCACGTGTGGGCTAGACAATGAGCAATCGTATGGGTAAATTAATTAGAAAGCCCAACACGTGAATATTTAAGCCCGAGATATATTAAAAACCCAACACATGATAATTTTAAATGGGGATAAAGAGTGTAATTACAGGGATTTAAACTCAGGACCTCCCGCTCTAATACCATGTTAATTTACCAATCCATCCTAAAAGCTTAAGCTGTTAAGAGGTGGACTAATAATAATTTTTATACTTTAACACTTCTGTTGATGAAGAGGAAAAAGAATAGGAAAATGTAGACGTATGCGATTAGACAGTACTGTGTATTTTATTAGACTTCTACTATTTTTATTTACTATTTGACCTTATATAGTGTATGTTTTATTTTTTGTGTTATGTTATTTGATATTATGTTCTGTCTCTGTTTTATTTTATGCTATGTTATTTCATCTTAATTGATAGTCTTTTTATTGATTATTAGCTATTATTCTTTTTGGTCTTTAATTGATTAAATTTATAATCAATTAATAATTAAAATTTATTAATTAATATAAAAAATTAAAATTTATTAAATATTATATTATTTCATATTCAAAACAAATATTTAATATAAAACTAATTTAAATTTAATTACAAAGAAAAATGCATTTCTCACTAAAAATAGACATTAAAGTCTATAGCGATGACATATATCGTCGCGATATATGTCTACGAGGTCCTTATATAGCGACGACAGTTAATTGCATTTCACATAAAAATTCAAAAATTTTCAAAAACGATTAAAACTTTTTGCGACGACAGATTAATATGTCGTCGCTAGTGTATCGCTCATGTCATACTCTATAGGATCATTGTTATTGTTGTTGCTAAAAAAGTTATTGTGATGAAGTTGTAGCGACGAATGACGGTCGTCACTACACGTTCTTTGGCGACAACTTGACATGTTTTACCTCAGTCGCAAAAGTGTCTCGTTGTTGTTGTAATAAATATATACCATTGGCTCTTCAAGATAAAAATAAACATATACCTAAAAATAAAGGATCATCGTTATGATTTTTCTTTTTACTAAAGTATTTTGCTTTAAATGCTTTGCAGCGTTAAAAAAAAAAAAAAACGACAAATATTTTCCTAATGTATTCCAATTTTTTCATTTCATTATAAATAGTACCCTGTTCCTAGATGTTTATAAATAGTACCCTGTTCCTAGATGTTTATAGTAAAAATAGCATTTGATATTAGTTTATCTTCTCTCTTTATTTATTGAAAAACCAAACAGGTAGGCTGCTGCTCATCGAGCTTCCGATGGGCGCTAGAAAGGCGCCGCCGGAGGCGATTAAGTGCCTGGTGCCTGGCTATTAATTAGTTCCAAAATTGGGGCTATTGCTATTAATTAAATAAATGGCACATACATATATTTGTGTTTGTATGTATGTGCGTAATTTTTCAATGGCAAGCTATTGCCTAATATTTTGTGTGTTTAATTTTAAAATTTCAATAAGTTAAGAGCATATCTTGATAGAAATTCATCTTGTTATAAATTCATGTTTTTATGTATGGTAATATGTAATCAATAATGTGATGTTTCTATATAATAAAGTGTTATTTTATAAGTGCAACTCTCCAAATCGCAAGTGGTTTGGAACGATAACAATAACTAATAATGACAAAGCAGCAGAAGAAGCCACCGATCAGGAAAATGACAATTAATGGATGGATGGTAAAAAATAAGAATAGTGGTCCAGAAAACGACAATGCTACAGAAACGACAATATCTGAAAATAACGCATTCGCAATTGCGACATATGGGAAACGATAACAAACTAGGACAAGAAAAGTCTTGTCACTAGCAAACGACAATACTTCAAAAATTGTAATAATTCTAAAACTAGAAGGCTAGAACGATTTGTCACAAGAAAAAAAAAAAGTCGAAATGTACAACAACAACAATAATAAAAAGGGCGGACATAAAACAATATAAGAAGGGATTTCTGTGTCATAGCTGGTCAATCATTGTAACCTTTTAATACTTAGATATCTATTTTTAAAAAATTGAACACTCAAGTACTCAAACTTTTAATATGTAGATATTATTACTTCCACTTTAAGAATTTGGACACTTGAATCCTTAAATCTTTATTTGTTAGTAACTTTAGTATCCATTTAACTCTTAATCTATTAGCACTGTTAGTTCTCATATTCTTTTTATTATTAAATGCCATAAGAGATGTCAATATTTTGCGGATTTTTGTTGGCCAGGATATGCAATATATATTTTTGGATAGGAAAAATTAATATTTTATATATTGTATATATTGTCCCCAAAAACTTATTTGGCAAAGTTAATATTTTATATATTGTTACCCTTATTAGTACTTTAACTTTATATATTAGGAACTTTTTTTATTTTAGTTTTGAGCAGCTTATCTGATCATGTGTTTATAATCTCTATATATATGGAGCCCTTTTCATTGTGCTCCTAACTAGTGAATTCATTATCTCTTTTACTAGTATGTGGATGCAGGCATTACGCGGACACGCTAAAATCCCTTCTCTTCTTTATTTTATTTTTTTTCCTTATTTAATGACCGCTAAAACCCTCTTTTTTTAAAATATTACGCGTTATTTTTTTATACAAAAAATAATGTTAAAATACCCTAACATAAAGTTTATTACGATACTTAATAAAAATAAAATGATTCATTATGAAATGAAAAAAAAAACAAGAAATTCAAAAACATCATTAAGAAAATTGTCATCTAATCAATTATATTTTAAACAAGTTATTTCTCAATTACAACAATGTATCTAAATAAAAATAGGACAAAACTTAATTGTCCAATGACATACTGTCTAATTGAATACTTTTTAGCATCTTCAATACTAAATTTGATATTCTTTAGAAACGAAAAGTATATAATTAAACGACTAATTGTTGCTTTACTATTATATTTAGTTATATTGGCTTTGAAATTTTGAAACCAATTTACCTATAAAATTTAATCATAGTTATACAATTGTTGCTTTACCTATACAATTTACAATGTCACATTTTATTCACTTGTTTTGTTATACGACACCCAGAGTCGTCATGTATTATTTATTCTTTTTGATGCAACAATTGGATCAAAATATATTTTTGGAAAAACTCATTTTTTTTTCTAGAGTTAAATATAGAATAGTCTCTCTTGTTAGTAATTTTAGGATTAGCATGATATTGGCTTTAATTTAGCTTTTTATTGCTTAGGAAATATCATTATTTTTTTTAATGGAACTTTCATTAATAATTAAAAAATTACACAAATAGTCGCAAATGACCACAACGTACAAGGGAATTCAACTCGGACATTGATTGGATCCACCAGTAAAAACGGATGAAAGACAAGGGCGAACACAAGTGTCAAGACCCAAGGAAAAAGACCCGCTCGGCACAAATAAAATTGAGCGCGATAATAAGAACCACTAAAGGCAATAGATAAAACCAGCCGACCAAGGCCAAACTCTTAATACTGGGGCACAAGTGACATAACCTAAAAACAAATATAGGTGTGAACAAACAAACACACTGTTGATAACCAACCAAATGGGTGAGACACAAATAAAAGCAAAAAGTGGGGAAACCACCTTCGTTATTACAATATATAGACTTGGTAAAAATAACGACTTTATTAAAATGAACAAAATCCTATGAAACCAGCTAATATCCACAACCATATGGGAATAGATGTCAACGACCAGCCAACCACCGTTGTATAGAAGCCAAAGAAATCAGATTTGAGCAGAATCGTTGCAGCAGAAGCGCAATTGTCACCGATGAAGCTGAACGTAAAAATAACCCGAACGATGCCTTTGCACCACATATCCACCAGCATCCTTCCGCTCCTCACTAGATCTATGCCTCCATCACCAATGGACCAAGTCCATCACACTACAAGAAAAAGGTGTTTTTGCGACGACAAAAAGTCGTCGCAAAAACCCGCATGTCGTCACAAATAAATATTTTTGCGACGACGTGTCGTCGCAGATTTGCCGTCGCAACTAATTAGTCGCAAAAACTTTTTTTGCGACGACACTATCCGTATTTGCGACGACATAATGTTTTTACGACGACAGGCGTCGCTAATACGCCGTTACAAAATTCTCGTGGTATTATAATTTTTTCCGACGACATGGCAAATTGTCGTCTCACAAAACCTCATTTTTTTGCGACGACAAATCTAAAAAAGTCGTCGCAAAAAACCGAAATAATTTTTTTTATAATTTTTTAAAAATGACAATTAATTAATTTTTAATAATTTTAATTAAAAATTATTATGTTACATACTTAATATAATTTATTAAGATACATTAAAAGTGAAATGTAAATTAATATTAAAAACAGTAAATCTAAATAAATTTATAAAATATATTATGAATACTACATAAAGTGCATATATAATGTTTAAAAAAATATAAAAGTCTAAATAAATTGAAAAATAAAATAGTACATATAACGGAACTAATCGTCTAAGTTTGCAGCATCACCAACAACTGAATCATCATCATCTGAAGGATGCAGAAGAGCGTGGAATAACGTCTAGGTCTACTGGTTCTGGACGATCAATCGTAGGTAATTGGATGTTTGGCTGCAATTTAGCCACCAACTCTAACACCTTCACCTGATTGTTATAAATCTTAACTTGTTCCTGGTACGATTTCTTTAAATAACGACTCACACGTGGGTCAGGTTGAGCCGATGATGTTGCATCTGAATATGAACCAGCAGATGAAGGAGAAGCCCCAGAGTAATACTTTTGGGAGAGTGTCGGACCCACTCCTATCTTATGTCCTCTACGCATGCCAAAAACTTGCTCTAAAACCCCATGCTCGTCAAAGGAGGGTCTAGTCAAGCTTGAAGTAGACTATGTTCTCTACATTTGTCTTTCCTCCTCCAGGGTGTTCTACATAATATAAGACATTATAATTGTTTTTACGTCTTATAAAACCACTATTTTAGTGTAAAAAAATTTAATATGAAAAGTAAAAATACTTACAAAAGTCTGTTCCGCTTGGGGACTAACCCAAGAGGTCCTGCGGCGATGCATGTCCGCCTAATTGTCTATGGCAGACATCGGCTCTTGGGTTTCCGTACTGAACTGTCAAATAAATTACATTTGTTAAAATTCTTAAATTCTAACTAAATTTCAGCAGCATAACGACTTATTTTTCATATGATCCAAAAATCTAAACCTGTAAAAAAATAATTTTAAAAGATTTCGGCACACCATAGCTGCAAGATGTGCCACCCAGAACAATCATCACAAACATATAAATACGATAATGAAGTCAAAAAATAAGTACTAACCTTCTTATTGCGATGCTGAGAGTACGATACCCGACCATGTAAGCTTGGATACTTTTAGTTACTACGATTAGTTTTATTTGTCTCTGATATTTTCTGTTTATAATTAACTATAATAAGTAATAGTTACTTGAAATTATGTGTAAAAAACAATCAAGTTCTAACAAATCTATAATTACTTGAAATTTATCGCCGGAGAACCTATCGCAACAATGATCCCAATGAAGTTAATTCCTCATGTTACTTGGGAGACTTTCTCTACCATAGCATTTGAAGTTGCGGTGCAGGGAACTTTTTCAGTCCTTGTAGCACTTTGCTGCCTCCCTATCAACAACGGACCTCAGAATACTGTTCTTATAGTTGTAGTCCATGTTAAACCAGTCCTTACAAAGCAGTTTCACATCGTTAAAACACATTGTTAACTTTAGTATAAACTATACAAATTATTGCATAAAAAAATACCAGCATCCGGTTCTGAATTGTCCTATTGTCCATGTCGCTAATGTCCCTCCAAGCATCGTGGAAGGGCTCGCATATATCCCTGGTATGAATACCAATTGTACTTTCAAACCAGGCACCATATTTACCAAGCGCCTTCCAAGTACCTCCCGCCTCATCAAATTCTACTGTGATTTTTCCGTCTTGAAGGACCTTTTGGGCGATTTCATAACCTTTTGCCCCACCTCGACCTCTACGTTGTCGAGGTTCAGGTCTGTAAGCATATGTAAGCATTTCAAATCAACATGTACTACTACCTTTATTTACTATATGATAGAGCAAAAAAAAAGTCAGAATAACATACCAGACTCACAGAATGTAGGGACTCTGTGAGGACTAGGAGGAGGCTGTGCTCCCCCTGAAGAGCCAGTGCAAGTCGCTACCTGACCAGCCATCAATGTCTGTGAACAAATTCATATTAATAACAATATTTATAAATTCACAGAAGATCATAATATTAAAATGAAAGTTGAGAAAAAGGACAAAGATTACTATTCTTAAATTCTACTCATCGTCGCTGCTACATGTTGATTGTCCCCATCATCATTTATGTCATCATCGTCTTCAGATTTGATGACTTCCTCCTCAACGTACTCCTCTAAAGTTTCATCGTCCTCGTCATTAATAAAATCATCAACTACGGGAGACTTATCTTTCATAATTGCATCAACATCAGAGGTGACAACATTAGATGATACATCATGTTGATTCAATACAAATGAGTGAATCTCTGGCAGTTCAACTACTAACTTAATATTTGTAGACTCCGTATCCTGGACTATCATCACGTCATCAATGTCAGTTTCTGGAATGTCCCAAATATGTCGATGTCTAAAGTGTTCTACAAACTTCCAGTTTGGACCGTTAAATAAATCGTCTACGTAAAAAACTTGCTTTGCTTGAGATGCAAGTATAAAAGGTTCATTTTCGTACCACGTGTCTTTAACAAAAACACTTATTCTATTTTTGTAGTGTTGAATCCTTTTCTTCCCCGGACGAGTTTCAAACCAAAGACATTTAAAAAGCACAACAGAATTGTCGTTCAAGTAGGATAGTTCATAAATATCCTCTAAAACTCCATAATACGTTAGGTTATCAGGTCCGTGAACACAAACACCACTATTTTGAGTACTTCGATTCATATCCCGATTGCGTATCAGAAACTTGACACCGTTCACCACAGAACCAGGATAACTTCGACATGAGAAGCTTGAACCACTTGAAAGTAAAAGTATTTGATCATTCGCTTTTGGGTCATTCTGTTGTCGAATATTGAAAATCTGAAAGGAGACATGAATTCTTTTTAAAATGAAATTTTTAATGACTTAACAATGTTAATGCAAATTAATTATAAATGTACCTTATTCTTAACCCATTTTGAAAACTCTTTCGATTGGATTTCATCCAATGGTATGGTTCGACCGCCGTCATCAATCTCCCTTTTATGGTCACTGTTTAACAAAGAATGAAAGTAAGGGACACGATTGTATGCGACATAATCAATGAATAATTAAGTAACAAAACTGAAAGTAGTACTTACTCAATGAACTGCTGAATTTCTAGACAGTTCTGTAGTACGTACCACTCAGCTTTCTCTTGCAAATTAGTATCCAAAGTGATGGGGGTCATCTTCCCAATTGGCCGACAGTGAGTTTTGAATACAGAAATCTTTTTAACAGTACGATCTTCATCGTCTACCCAATTTCTGGCCAGTCAGTTAAACCGTGTTTCAACTCTAGTTAAATACAATGAACAAAAAGTCAGAGCTTCATTCACAACGTATGCCTCAACAATCGAACCGTCAGGACGTGCACGATTCTTGACATATTTCTTTAACGATCCAAGAAAACGTTCAAACGTATACATCCATCTTAAGTGAACTGGTCCTCCTCGAATGGCTTCTTCAGGCAAGTGTATAACTAAATGTACCATTATGTCAAAAAAGACAGGAGGAAAAATTGTTTCTAACTTGCATAAAATAAGCACAATATCTTGTTGAGCTTTCTCTAAATCACTTTTTCGCAATGTCCTTGAGCATCTTAACTCAAAAAAATTACTTAATTCTGTTATTGCATCAATGATCTCTTTCTTCATGAATGGTCGTATCCCTGTTGGCAATAATCGCTACATTATGATGTGACAGTCATGTGATTTTAGCCCAGTAATTTTATTCTTCCCTTCGATCACGTTTTTCTTTAAATTTGAAGCAAATCCATTAGGAAACCTTACTGATTTTAACAAGTCACAAAACTTTTTACCGTCGTAAGGAGATAGTTTATAAGACGCATGTGGTTTCATCCAACGATCACCATCTTTGTACAAATGCAACTCCTTGCGCACCCCCATATGTTGCAGATCGATTCTTGCCTTGTCCGTATCCTTACTTTTTCCGTCAATGTCTAGAATTGTGCCCAATAAGCTGTCGCATACATTCTTATCAATATGCATGACATCTAAGTTGTGACGTAACGACAATGACTTCCAATAAGGCAACTCCCAAAAGATACTCTTCTTTGTCCAATTAAGCTCGCTTGCATGTCTTTTCTGCTTCTTACCACCATACTTTTCTTGTTTACCAGGCAATCTGAGGGACACATTTTGTAACTGAGCTAAGATTTGGTGAACATATTTTCGAGCTGGTGGAGGTCGTTTCTCAACCTTACCATAAATTTTTTTTTTTGTCATCCCATGTTTAATAGGAAGCCATTGCTGATGGCCAACAAAACAAGTCTTACTTGTTATCCTCTTTGAAGGGGTTGAATCGTTGCAAGTTGGGCATGCTAAATAGCCCTGACCACTCCATCCAGATAAACTACTACGTACAGGAAAATCATTAACTGTCATGAGCAACATAGCCCGCATATGAAATGATGTATTCAAAATTGCGTCACGTACAATTACTCCTTCATTCCATAAATCTTTTAACTCATCCACAAGGGGCCTTAAAAAGACATCCATATCCTTTCTAGGTGCATTTGGGCCAGGAATCAACAATGTCAACATCTTATAAGGATCCTTAGTGCATAACCACAGAGGTAAATTATAGGTCGTTAAAATCACAGGCCACATACTGTAAGAGAGGCTCATGTTCCCGAAAGGATTGAAACCATCAGCGGCCAACCCCAAGCGAACATTTCTTGGCTCACGTGAAAACTCAGGATACTTTTCATCTATCTCCTTCCATTCATTACCATTGACTGTATGACGCATTAAATCCTCATCATTTGAACGCCCACACTGGTGCCACATCATATCTTTAGCTGTGTGACGAGAACCGTACAGACGCTTCAACCGATCTGTTAACGGAAAATAACGTAGTACTTTCCACGACACTTGTTTAGTACCTTTTGTCTTTTTTTTTTCTTCCAACGGGATGTTTTACATACGGGATACGTTTGTAGATCAGCGTTCTCCTTCCAAAACAAAGCACAATCGTACTTGCAGACATGAATTGTTTCGTAACCCAGTCCAAGTTTACTCATGAGGTTCTTCGACTCATAATGAGAAGAATGTAACTTCACATCCAGGAATGCATCTTTCAATAGATTTAACAGAGCATCCATACACTCATTAGGCCACTTGTATAACACTTTTAAATGCATCAATTTCACTAAGAAATTTAAAGATGAATACTTAGTGCAGCCCGGATACAATCCCACCTGGAGCTCAGAAAGTAGATCCTTAAATTCAGCGTACTGTGCATCTTCTACATCCACATGCGTCTCATCCAACATTTCATTGTCATCACTAATCCCAACAACGTCTTCTAAGACTGCAAACTTCTCGTCTAATGGTTGATTAACTATTGGGTCGACACCTGAAACCATTTCTACTTCACCATGGTGAATCCATGTACTATACAATGGATCAAAACCAAATCGATGTATATGCGCTCTCACAATTTCTACTAGATACATTTCATGGTTTCTACATTACACACAAGGACAAATGATATGGCCAATTGAAGTTGCATAATTTTTGGCGACGTCAATAAAAGTAGATAACCCATTCCAATATTCATCTGACAATCGGTTCCTCAAATAAGTCCAACTTTTGTCAATCGGCATTTGAACTATAAACAACAACAGACATAACAATTTATTAATGTGTTTAATTAATTTTAATTATACTCTTTATTAACACAATTAAATTTTATTAATTAAAGTTTCTTAATGAACTTATTAAAATTCTCTTTTTCTAACTAAATTTCGGCAGCATAGCGACTTACTTTTCATATGATCCAAAAATCAAAACCTGCAGAAAAATAACTTTAAAAGATTTCGGCACACCATAGCTGCAAGATGTGCCACCTAGAACAAGAATCATAAACATATACTAAATTTTAACAATATAAGAAAATCATAATTCAAATATTCTCATCATAATCCTGAATTCATACAACCAAAAACTACAACAATTTTTAAACTAAATAAATATAAAAAACTTACAAAGTTCAAACCCACTAAACGAGTGCTGAAAATAGCAGGATTACATCGGAGGAACCGTGCAAACAGTGACGGAGGCAAAAAATCAAATGCCTACATCAAAACAAAACATCGAACATAATTTTCAAACACTAAAATTAACATTTTATTAACATATAGAGTAACATATAGACACAATTCTTGATTAATTAAATTCTCAGAACCATAAAAAATGACTAAACTCGAACAAAAATCCATAACATTTTCTATTTTCTATTTCCTTCTTCCATGTACTTGGCAAGTAACAACAACCCCTAACAAAAATCCCTAACATTCTTCGAATCAATGCAAGTAACCAAACAAAAA
>NW_010357153.1:318055-338470 GCF_000414095.1 Morus notabilis
CGGGGGCGGTGAGGGGAAGAAAAGGCGGAGAGAGTTAGCAGGAGAGAGAGAGAGACTGAAATCAGGGGAAAATGAAGAGGAAGAAGTTAGGGTATAATAGATCAGACTTATTTGCGACGACATTGTCGTCGCAAATAAATTTAAAATGTCGTCGCAAATATTCCACATCTGAAATTATTTGCGACGACATATTGTCATCGCAAATAATCATTCCACCGCGTTTGTTCTTGGTCAAATGTGTATAGCTTATTTGCGATGACAAAGAGAAAACATCGTCGCAAATAGAGTGATATTATTTGCGACAACACGTGTCATCGCAACTAATAAGATATTGTCGTCGCAAAAAATGGATTCCCTTTGGCGGCAAAAATCCGCGCCATTGGAAATTGCGCGCCTAAACTATTTGCAATGACATTGAACTTATTAGCGACGACATGCTTAATTTATTTAACGGGGATTAATTACGACGACATGTCGTCGCAAATAATGAAATATTTGCGACGACATATGTCGTTGCAAATAATATCATCGCAAATGACCTTTATTGTTGTAGTGTCAAGCATCAACCACATCTGCACGACCTCAGCCACCGTTTCAAGGCCCACAAGTCTGACGACCAACCAGTGGCGGTGCTAGACTCTGGCCATAAGAAGAGATCCCAAACTTGAAACCCTAGCCACAAATTTTATTCAAATTCGTGGTTATTTACTTTTGAAATTGTAGAATTATCCTTTTCAGAAATTATCTTCGCGTTATTCATTTTTCTTTCCTAGGCTGAACTTTCCTGTTGATCAGGAATTTTCTCAGTAATATATTTATCCAGAGTTTTATTCTAAAAAATAAAAATAATAAAAAAACAATAGAACTTAAATTATCCTCCTTTTATTCCGTTTAAGCTGTGGATCTATATTCCTTGTTATTACAGAGCTAAATTTGAGAAGATTATAGTTTTCAACAAAAGCCGAGATTGAAGATTTTTGCTCAGTAAGAGTAGCTCTATTACAGCGATATAATTCCATTCACCATAGACGCTTTCAGAAATTTCAAAAAACAACACTTTTGTTTAAAAAGATAAAGGCTGGTCGAGACAAAGATAAAGATTAAAGGGACAGAATATAATATAACCTAACAAAAGCTGAAAAGAAAAAAAAAAAATCTATGAACCACATGTTTTCTCATGGATGTACACCGTACGTGTTGCTCGTGAAATAATTGAACTTCAAATTAAACGACAACAACCTCTATTAAACTCTCTCTTTTTTTTTTGCTTGAAAAATTATACGTCTAGTACCCTTCATATATATTACTTGGTCTGACGCTTATATTTATAATGTTCCTCTCTGGCTTTGGTTTTATCGCGAGTTTATTGGGCGTGTTAAGACCAATCTAGCTATAGTGCGGCAACTGTAACTACTTTATCTTAATGAGATTTTATGGTTCAACAAAATGCAAGTGGGCATTAATTTCTTAATCCGATAAAAGAAAATTATGGGGTAAATTTAACGATCCAATTAAATTATGTGCTTATGAAAGAGGATTATTATGTAAGCCTATTCAGAGAAAACAAGCCTAGCTTTCAATTATGTTTAACATTTTTTTTTTCCTTTTGTCGCTTAAAGAAAACCTGGGCCCTTACTCAACAAAAAGAATACAGGGTAAAGTTAAAAGTTATAATTAAAGTTAACAAAGCAAAATCAAGTAATAAAAGAGTAAAAAACTGAAAGAATAATAAGACATCACTTTTTTTTTTTGTTGTTGTTGTCGATTTTCTTTTTCAATTTATTTTTTCCAGAATATATGTAGCATAATGGATAGAGTAAGATTTTACCGACTTAATCTGAACAGAAGACGAGACTCAACAGTCTAAGTCCACTTGAAGAAACCCAAGAAAGGTGAGAATCCCCAAATTGGAGAGAAAACACTTGAACTTTAATATTAATAATCAAGTTCTGACTATCACAATAGCTAAAGTGGCTATTTATAGCTCACACAAAAAATGATAACAAAATACTTACTAAGAGAAACGACATACTAAAAACAAAACTAAATTAAATTACTAAGGTAGTACAAAAGACAACCTAAAGTATTAAAAACGACTATTTATAGAAGCTTCGCAATTTGACGTACGGCATATCATAATAAGATCGTATGGTTGAACAACATTCAAAAAGGTAAGTGATTTCGTTTGAGAAGCTTGTAGATTGATTATGCCTTGTATTTTTGCTTCAAACTTTTTATGCATGATAAATTAAAACACACTCAACTTTGCAGAATTATTTTCTAAATCAGTAGCTATATATGTACATATATGATTTCTATAAGGTTTAAATATAAATTCTCAAATATAGGTTCTTTACTTCGAACGAAGTAATTACAAATTTAAAATTCAATTTTTCTTAGCTAGGGTAGAACCCACTTTCTCTTTTTGCTAAGAATAAAGTATGCCATATTGCATACTTCACTTTTTCTTTTTTTGGAAAGAAAGCGTATTGAATACTACATTCTTTTCAAGGTTGGATATAAATAGAGTGATACCAAATTGCTTAGATCTCCACAATACAAAAATTACATTTGATTTCATAATATATAGTTCCCTCACTAGCTTACATATTTTGAGTAATAATATTTCCACGCAGCTTAGTTATGAATACCAAAGGAGCTTCTGGGTCAGCAAAACCAGCAGATGCAAAACCAGCTGGCTCAGCAACTAATAATGATGCTCCGAAACCCAGCCCCTTCAAGATAAGCGACGAGCAGATCAAGGAGCAAATTTTTAAGGCTCATGGTAATGACGGGACGTTAGCTGCCGATTCTCTCTTCCCTATCGTTGTAAACATCCTTAAGCGTTCAACCCAAATTGTTGATGACCTTGTCAAGGTATGTATTGATAAAATCTCACTTCTCGAACTTTATGTACAATATATATATATATATATATATATATATGTCATGAGTAATATGTAGGGAGAGCGAGGCTAACGTACGTGGCGGAGTTAGAAAAATAAGTCACGAGGGGGGGAATATTCATGATTTTGAGGGGTGGGTGAAGATATAGTTTTAAAACATTCAGGAGGAAAAAACTACAAATTTTTACAAAATACACATGCAAGTTTAAAAAGAAAAAAATTCAAGTGGAGCGGCCGGAGACCATCACCTTGTGTCATTCTGCTGATTTCAGTTAAAAATATATATTACACATATATATACATGTATTAAAATCTAATATCACTTTGTGAATATGTTTTAGGGATATGCCAAAGTACCTCCGGCGAAGACTGAGGATACCCAGAACGTCCCCACCGCCAATATCAATATACCGATTTGCACTCTTAAGGACATTCGTTTTGAGGTCATTTCTTATAATAAGTTTTTCTTTAGAAATGTTCAGTCATTATTATTAGTTGTTGTTTGATGAATTTGTAGATTCAAATTTTGTATCCCTTTTCAAGCTCTCCATAATATTACATCATAACATATAAAATAAAAACAATGTCTTGTAATTAAAACGTCCATTTAATATATTGTTTTTATCATATACGTGTGGCATTTTAACTGATATTTAAATAATAATAAGGCTAGGCATATACCATGAATATATTGGTCTTGGAACAGTTGAACTTTTACTTGCAACTTTAATGAGCAATGAAATTGCAGCTATCATGTTGCAAGGATCCACAACCGGAAACGGCACATGAAAGAACACTGAAAATACTCACAAACCTAAAAGCCTATTCATGGGACGCGACAGCGGTGTTGACGCTAGCGGCCTTTTCCTCGGAATTTGGGGATTTCTGGCTCCTCGTTGAGCTTGAGAAATCAAACCATAACAATCTGAGCAAATCATTGGCAATCTTAAAAGGCGCTTCAAACCTTACCAGTACTGCTGAGATACTTCAGGCGCGTAAAACCGCAGTAATCGCACTTAATGATCTCATCAAGGATACACTAGAATTGACGGACATCATCTTCCAATTGGAGAATCTTTCTTCTGACTTTCCAATCGAGATAGCAAAAATACCAAAAGAAACAGATATCTATTGGATTATGATAGCTGTCATTGCATGCGGGTCTAAGGTTGCAATTCTCACAAGTACTGAAGAGTAAGTTATATATATAAATATATATATATATATAGGAAAATTTGAAGTTTAACCATTGTTTCTTCTAACTCTATTATTTATGCCACTACACAAAATTTTAATGCCAATACACAAAATAACGTGCAAGTTATAAAAAAATAACCTGTAGATTACGAAAAATAACTTACAAATTATCAAAAATAACCCGTAGGTTTTGAAAAGATAACTTGTATGTTAGTAGTAGCATGAGATAAATTTATAATACTACTTTAATGATGACTTTTTTGGTTTTCTCTATATATATTCTCCAAGCCAATTTTCCATGCATGCTTAACTAATTAATATAAATTTTTGTACAACTTTTCACAAGAAAATAATTGAATTCAAATGCAGTAGTAAATGCGTTTGTAAATCACAATCGTGGCTGCTTTCATTTCAGGATCAAGCCACTCGATCTGTCCCCCTACGCTGACAAAATTAAAGCCGTCCTAACCACACGGAAGGGAAAATTAACCGACTTACTTCTGAAGAAAGGTTCGTTTTCTAATTAACACGATTAAAATATAATCATATTCCAATGAAATCTTGTTTCTCTGAAATGATATTAATTAACTTTAATTAAACTATACGGGTACAATTTAATTAATTACCATAGTTTTGTCATTTTCTGATGATACGTCGTACAAATTTCGACAAATAAATTAGATCTCGTGCACGAGCAAAATAAACTTTTCCACGTGCTAAGATGGTGAATAAAATTTTAATGTTGCAGCTGAGGGAGCTTTCTATTCTGACCTCGTAAAAGTCTCCAAAATTCGTACAAAAGACCCGGAGTTTCTTGCTAAACTCTTCTTCGGCAAGGATTATGCTGATGACAATGCGAAGCTTATAATTGATGAATCAAACAATTGTAACAAGGTTTGAAACATCAACTTTTGAGATATAATTTTCCTCATCATCCAAGTAATCTCTTCGTTTGGCCTTTGTCTTTTATTGATTTTATCTTTTAAGTAAAAAAAACCAAAAGAAAAAAAAAAAACACACACACACACACAGAGTAGTTGTACTCTATTGGATATTCATGGCTTGTTTGGTGGTAGCATTTTTTTGTATTTTGCTTTGATTATTACAAAATCGAAGAGTGAAATGAAAAGTGCAGTTACGTTTTTATTACAATTGATTTTTTTTTTTTTAAAAAGATATAGGGCCCATTTGCAAAGTGTATTTAAGCTCATGATTTTGATTCTACTATAATATTTTCCGCTTATAAAGAATTTGCGAAGTGTATTTAAGCTCATGAGTTTGAATTCAAAACCACCAATGGATCTCTAACAAAGTTCCCGTCAATAAATCAAAATTAATGATTTGAACGGGTGAACTAAATAGGCCAGAATAGTTTATTTATCAGGTTATTAGGGTTCACTCTAAAAGGTTAATTTATTAGCAGCAATAGGCGAAACACTTTTTAAATTCATCAGCCATTCTATGTCTTGTCAATGTTTCACATTTGGTGGCACACTTACAATATACATGAATACTTACCAGATGATTTAAATTTACAGGTTGTTCTCAATGTGCTCACTGATAAGACAAAAACTTTGTTTATCCTCGTTTCGTATCTTGACATATTTGATGATGATCTAGACATTCTCAAATTGATTCAAACCGAAAAAATAGCAAAAGACCAGAAGCTTCAAGAGCAGTATGGGATTGTTTGGATGCCAATTGTGGATGAGAATCAACCAGAATATTATCAGAAAATGGCCAAGGACATTGTAAACAGGGTGAGAACTAATAAAATGGAAGGTTTCGTCGTAAAGCCGGTTTCGCACCAAGCAACCCTAAAGTTCTTGAAAAAAGAGTGGAACTTCAAGGGCAGTCCCATTGTGGCTGTTAAGGATGAAGATAAAGGAATATATGTGAACCGTAACACCTTCTACACCATCTCCATTTTGGGCTTAGAGGCATTTCCCTTTGATAAACGGAAGGAAACTGAATTTATCAATGCGATGAAATGGATGATTCCTTTGTTCAAGGACTATTCTGATGTCGGAGACGACAAATTATCAACATGGGTAAGTCAATATTGTTTTTATCATGTGCATATATGATTAGAGAACTTGGTTTTTATTCTTAGATTTCTCTCATCAGTTTGCAAATGTAAGAAAGAGTTTGAAACACACTAAATTATCGGTTAGCTCATTAAAATAATTAATATGCAAAATAATCGAAAGACAAATTCATACAAAAACTCTCACTTTATCTCTTAAATTTTAAGTAACTCCATTTAACCCACTTTGTTAGAATTTTTAATAAACAGAAACTGGGAAAAAATTGTTAGTGCAATTACGGGATCTTTCTATTAGAATTTCTCGTAAAAGCAAATGGAAAAATAAACCACAGCATCACAGTCAAACCTTCTCCTTATTCTAAAAAAAAAAACAAAACGCTCCGTAATTTTTTACATATATTTTCAATTAACACAAATTCTAACGAAAATGGGGATAAATGAGACTCGTTTAAAATTTAAAAGGTAAAGTAAGAGCTTCTAACTAAGTTTGAACGACAAATTAGGGATGACGCTAAAGTACTTTTTATCGTTAGATTAATTTTTTTTCAATAGTTAGATCTGCAGCAAGAGCAGTTCAATTTGATGTATTATAAATTTTTACTACGGACCTGCATACATTTGACAATAGAAAAATTAATCCAACAGTTAAAAATACAAGTTGCCCCGGTTTTTTTTTTTTTTTTTTTTATTTGGGGGTTTCATATATTTGGATAGAGTATAGATATACAGATTTATGTGTATTCAATATTGGATTTATGAAATAGGTCAAAATGGAGAACAATTACATTTTCATCTTTGGAGGTAAAGATAAGACCGGCTGGGCCAAAGATATGAAAGAAAAAAGAGAGACCATGCTAAAAGTACTCAACCCAGACAGAACAAAGGGTACCTTTACAATTAAGCTTTTAGATGTGGAACAGAACTTGGACACTAAAGAGCGCTTTTGGAAGCGATTAGAAGGCCTCTTCATCACAAAGATTAACCATTATGACGACCGTCCTAAACAGCAAATCCAAAGGCTGTATTCCTACAAAAACGAAGAGCGTGGATGGTTTGCCCTTAACAAAGGAGATGAAACGATAATCGTCGGAAACCGGACGTCATTTTCGAAGATGATGGACGAGTTCGACAAATGGTCAGGGAAAATACGGCCGCAAGAGTTTGAGGTTGCCTTCAGAGACTACCATGAGAAGACTCTCACCACCCTTTGGGGCCAGATGAATTGTTCACGCGTCGACATTCCAAAAAATGCCCCCAAAGTGAAGGAGGGCATAAAGTGCCCCGAATGTGACCATGAGATGGAGATGTCCATCAGGTACAATTGCTGCCACAATTTTAGCAGGGTTATTCCCATTCTTCGCACCTAGGTTTTATCTGTTTCCAAATGTTTTATTGATTATAAAATATAGGGCACGTACATACTGGTGTGATTTTGTGTGTGTGTACGTGTGCAAGTTCATGTATTAATTGGCCGTCCAATATATATATATATATATATATATATATATATATATGTATATGTCTAAAGTGTGTTTGTAATTTATTGGTTTGTCATTTGTGTGCTTATCAACATGTATGCACAGATGTTATGAGTGTGATCATACTATATTGAATAACAAAGGAAATTTTTGTCAGTCCTCAATTCTCACTCTCATGTCTATAAATTCTTTGTTTCCACTTCATATTTTTGGGACTTTTTTTTATTGATACCCCTGACTTTCACGCGATTGGCAATTTAGTCTCTAAATTAAAATTTTTTACAATTTACACCTTCAATTTTAAAATCTTGGTTCTATTGCTCCAATTAGTGACAACATAAAGAATTTTCAGAGGGCAAGTCATTTGCCCATTGCTATGCGGATTATCGAGGATATTGTTGACAATTAACAACAAAATATATATCTTTTAAACAAAAAGCATCTAAACATTAAAAACAAAACAAAAACGAAAATCCACCTCATCGACATCGGCTGCATTCCTTCCTCCAAAACCTCACATATGCTCTTAAAATAAAATAAACCAACAATTCCCAGTTCAAAATGTCTATGATCATCATAAAGCCATAAACTATTCTTCCATTGACATTGCAACATAGATACAAAAATCAAGTCAAACAATTTTTGGTGCTTTTTATCAATGGAAAACAGAAATAAAGGCATCTCAAATAAAAAGAGAAACTGATTTCATACGCAACCCAAAACAATCACCGGCCGGAACAATAAACCCACTTTTTATATATGTCAAAACCAACGATATATATGATGGAAATCAAACCCATATATAATGAAAATATACTTCAAAACCATGAATATACACGATGGAAGTCAAACCTACTTTTCACAACTCAAATAAAATCAGATAATTTCTAACCAAGAATATATTCGATAAGTCACAATAAAAATCTTATTAAAATATTTTCCGAAATTCATCTTCTTCTTCTCCTTGGGATCTTGGGCTCTTTTTTCTTCCAAAGCAAACCTTGGCCTCTTCTTGAACTGAGGCACTATGTCCAAGCTTCGACTTCTTGGGCTTTGGGGCGAGAAAATTTTAACTAAGGAATACATTTAATGTCTTCGTTGTAGATGAAAATCACGTAGAGGAGGATTACCGGAAGAAGATTAGGAGGTGACGTGATTGTTCTTCTCTCACGCCCTAGAAAGTATGACTAAGTTATTCAGTGGTGTTGATGGAGAAAATTTGTCAACGGAATAATAATAAATTTCAAACGATTTATGCCAATTAAATGACTTAAAATACAATTAAAAGCAATTAAACAGTGAGAACACATGACAATTATAGTGCTTCACCCTCGGTTTGAGAGCTACGTTCACTGTGAGAATGTGAGAAAATTCACTACTTTGAAAGAGAATACACACACTAATGCTCAGAAGGAGACTTAGATATTTTCTGACTTATAATCCCTTATTTATACTTATAACCACCGCCCATATCTTTTTTCTTATTTGAATTCGGGATTTTCCCTTATCTTTTGAAATAGTTTCACAAAAAATAGAGATTACAATCAATCAGAATGGTTTTCCTTTTTAAACTTCACATATTTGAAGCACAAATAATAAATCTCGGGGCAAATCTCGCCGATCTCATCTCTCGCGTAGCCTCGACTTCATAAACGTTCACGGAAGTCTCTTTGCTTATAATTGCGCATATGGGTGGCTTAATGCTGTCCTTTTTAACCTTTATGAGCAGTCGACCTCTTTCATATGCCTCACTTCTTTCTAGATCTCGGCTTCTAAGAGAGTTGCCTACTAACGTGGCGTCTAGGACTGAGCTGTATTTAATCATTTTGTATTCTCATTTAAGGGGTGTGGGCCTCGTCTAAGGTCTTATTTAGGGTTCGGCATCTTACCCTACAACATTTGCCCCTCAGGTCGAGGCATTCTTCTGTGCTGCTTCAAGCTTTAACAAATTAAGTAGGGTTTACGCCTTGACTCTCCTCTCCTGAGTCAGCTTGCTTACGAAGGATTCTAGCCCTAGGCCTCTCTAGGCTATAATGGCTCTGACATAGAAGATGCTTCTTGAGTAGGGTAACAGTCGCATCGATCAAATCACTCTGCTAGGCATCTCTTCATTAATTTGAATGGTTGAATCTGAACCGTTGGATCTGGACTCTTTATTTTCCCGGCTATGCCCTCCCTGTTGGATCTTTACTTTCCATCTTCACCATTAGATGAATAGTTTTTCTATCGAACGATCTAGGTGATTCCTCCTCTTTATAAGAGATGGTTACTGAGTATGTTTTTTTATCATTTTATTCTAAAAATCTGTTGAAACTTAGCCAAAATTTCCCTAGCATCTAAAACTTCTTCATTTTCAAAGCTCATTCGAGGATTTTTTGACCAAATCTCATAAATTTGCCCAACTTTGAGCCTGAATTCTCATTCTTCCAATTCATGGTAAGTTTTTCCTATTTGAGCCTGAAATCTCTCTATTTTCATTTTGGTTTTGTGAAAAATGTAGATACTTTGCACTTCCTGTTCGAACATGTCATGGCTTCCTATGATTTGTGCTGAAAATGTTAGTAATAGGAAGAATGAACACAAAAACATACCTTTTTGTTATTTTCGCATTGTTTTGGCCAAGATTTCTAGTTAATTTTTAGTGATTTTAGATTTTAGGCCAATTATTCAGTTTCTAGATCTGTGTTGAGCACTCACCAATATAATGAATGATCGACGTCTCGTAATCCTTAGGTTCCTCATGCTTTAACTTTAGATGCAGTCACTTTTAGAGTTAACTGTTTGGCTAACTTTTCCTTTTTCCCTCTCGACCCTTAGGATTCTAACACTTTTATTTTTCCATCTTAGAATTAATTATAGCACCCAAAAAATCTACTCGTCAAGAAGGGTCATCATCCGTGTCTTTTGTGAGGCCTGACCCACCATCAGCAATCAAGCCTTCCAGTTACTCATCTTTTTTTGAAGACGTTGATTCTTTATCACGGGAGATCAATGATTATACAGTCATCCCAAGAGACGACATAGATAGTGCAACTGCATCATCGAGGGTGAAGATAGCGAGATGGACGTCAGCGTTGACTCCTTGCAAGACGTCTGTAATTATACTGGAGGCATGGTTATTGGTTTTTTCGTATCTCTCGTGGACGTCCCCCTAGCTACCATGAGCAGCGATCCTGACATACCATTCGACTCTAAATTATCGAGGACTCAGAGTCGAAACATTTTGAAGGCGTTTAAGGAAGGGCGCTTTGACGGTAGATGGTTCTTGTACGTTTTTAAAGACAAACATTTCAGAGCAAGCCTTCCTCCTTCCGGTTACCTTTCTGTCCACATCAGGTCATTCACCACGAGGATGACCTTTCCAATCCACCCCTTTGTACAGGACCTTTGTCACCTCCATGGAATTTCTACAGCCCAACTACCCCCTAACATCTGATATTATTTTACCGGGATGTGGGTCTTATGGCATCAACTGTTTAACTTGAAGTTACCGCTAGATGAAAATAGCAAAGGGTGGTATTTTCTAGAGAGTCACGGGGGATCCAAGCCCGTACTTGGTAAATCGATAAAAGGGGTTCCCTCATCTTCTCATAAGTGGAAGCCCATATGTTCATGATTAAGGGTAGGTTCGACATCCACCTTGCTGACTGCTGATCTCGGCGCTGAGGGGTTCAGACTTGTTTTGGGAGACTAAGTGAGCATTCTACTGGTATTATCCATTGCATGTTCCTCATATAGATACCTCTGTTGTTTTACCCTTTTTTTTTTTGTAAATACGCAGAGCCCTAAGACTGCCCAAAACTATTAGGCACACGAAGCAGGGGGTTTTTAGAGCTTTTCAGCTTTCCAAGAGCGATCGAAACGTTGACACCCTCTTGATAGAAGCCAATCTCAGGGTGTCGGGCCTATTGTTTTCTCTTCTGGACCCTAGGGATCTTCACGTCGTGCAAGAATATTTTAATTTCAGTGCTGAAGGTAAGTTTTTCTTGTTTGAGCAGTCATATTTCTTGACCTAATAGGCTATTTCTTGGTTTTTGACGTCGTACTTTGGTTTGGTTTCAAAAATGACAACCCTCAACCTTCATCTTCTCGATCTTTCCAGCCGGAAGCCGACCGCTCCTCCGAAGAATAACAAAGGGAAAGGAGCTTTTTGTACTTGTGGTTCGTTAAAGAGAGTTTCTGAGTCCGGTGCAGATGCGCTGAAGGCCAAGAGGAAGAGGACAACTAAGGACCCACTAGCCAATACCTCTACGCCATTGGTGGAGGTCTGCCACATTCCAATGAGGCCAACACTTAAGGACCATCTTCTCCTCCTAGGGGCAAAGGTTGTAGACTCTAATTTCCTGGTGCTCGATGTTTACGATGCTCAGATTGACGGTGCACTCGACTTTCCACCCCGCTTTTCCCTCCACTTTCAAGCTCTATACGAGACATTTTTCAACAAAACCTGGGTTGCTGCTGCAAACTCTCCTCTTATTGATCGTCAACGGAGGCAAATCTCCCTTCACTTCCACATAAGCTTCAACTCCCTTAACCTTTATTTGTTGTCTTGTTTAGCTTTTAAACTTCTCCCAACCTTCCATGTCTTTTTCCGTATAGGCCCTCGTTCTTTCTCTCCTCAACTTTATCGACTCAGTAAAAGTTGACGAGCGGAGCAAGGATATGGATCGGATGGAGTCGAACCTTAAGGCTCTTCTCGACTCAGCGAAACTCAACACTGAGACTGCCATAAAGGAGAAGGATCAAGTCAAGGAGGCTTATGAGGCTGAAGCAAAAAAGGTCGAGGAGCTCCAACAGAAGATTAAGGAGCTCAAAGCTCAGGTGGCCAAGGACAAAGAAAAGTATCTGGGAGAGGGGCGAGTCGAGAGTAAAATTTATCTTAATTTTTTTGTATTAGATATCAGAGTATTTTATTGTGTTAATAATTTTATTGTTATATTCACTTGTACTAAATGTTGCTAAAACATGTAAACTTTGATGTTGTATCAAAAATATGCCGATTATAAGTAAATAACAAAAATATTTAACTGTGGTTAACATTATCTAATTGACATGCATTTTTTTTAATAAAGTGTGGAGGTTGGCATCATAGATTATTAGCACATCCTAATTGGATTGACATCCACTAACCAATTCTGTTCGATTTCTTATCAGTTCCATCACATCATTACTAATTGTCGTTACACATGCAGCATATAGCTTTTTCCTTCTCTTTTTGACGACCTCAATTGACAGGACGGTTTAGAAATATATCGTCAGACCAAAATTATAAGGTACCACAACTCATTATACTTCTAGCTTTAAGGTCAAGAGTGAAATATAAAACTAGAGTTATCTCTTTTGAGTCAAAAGTTTTTAACAATTACTATTAAAACCCTCCTTTTTCAAAATATTATGCGTTATTTTTTGACCAAAAATAATGTTAAAATACCATAACTTAAAGTTTACTATGATACTTAATGAAAATAAAATGATTCATTATGAAAAAAGAAAACAAGAAATTCAAAAATAACATTAAGAAAATTGTGATCTAATCAATTGTATTTTTAACATGTTATTTCTCAATTACAACAATGTGCCTAAATAAAAATTACACAAAACTTAATTGTCCAATGACATACAGTCTAATTGAATACTTCTTAGCATCCTCAATACTAAATTTGAAAATCTTTAGAAACGAAAAGTATATAATTAAACGACTAATTGTTGCTTTACTATTATTTAAGTATATTGACAGTGAAATTTTGAAACCAATTTACCTATACAATTGAATCATAGTTATACAATTGTTGCTTTACCTATACAATTTACCATGTCACAGTTTATTCACTTGTATACGACACCCAGAGTCGTAATGTATTCTTTATTCTTTTTGATGCAACAATTGGATCAAAATATATTATTGGAAAAACTCATTATGTTTCTTTCTAGAGTTAAATATAGAATTGTCTCTCTTGTTAGTAATTTTAGAATTATCTTGACATTGGCTTAAATTTAGGTTTTTGTTGCTTAGGAAATATCTTCATTATTTAATTTTTTTTAATGGAAACATTCATTAATAATTAACAAATTACACAATTAGTCGTAAATGACCACAACGTACAAGGGAATTCAACTCCTAACATTGACTAGATCCACCAGTGAAAACGAATGAAGCATATGGGCGAGCACATGTGTCAAGACCCAAGGAGAAAGATCCGCTCGGAACAAACAAAATCGAGCGCAACAAAAGCTCATTAGCAAGAACAACTATAGTCGATGGATATAGAGACCAAATCCCTACTACTAAAGCACAAACGACACGACCTAAACACAAATCTAGGCGCATACAATGATACACACTGTCGATAACCAATCAAATGGGTGGGACACATAAATAAAATTTAAAAGCACAACTACAATTTGGGCTATTTGAGACGAAAATATTTGCGACGATAGTTGTCGTTGCAAATAATTAACTATTTGCAGCCACATGTCATCGCAAATATTTTTGTAAAACTAAAAAAATATTGTCGTCGCTTAAAACTCACACGCCGTCGCAAATATTTTCTTGGCGGCAGATCTTGTCTGGTGCGAACTTTTAGCGCCAAAATAACATTATTCGTGATGAAATGTTGTTGTAAATAATTAACTATTTGTGACGACACATGTCGTCGTAAATAAAATTTCATTTATTTATTTTCCCCCAAGCAAAAAGGATTATTTTGAGGGGTGACAAATATTCTTCTTTGTTGTCACAAAAAACTCTGTTATATGCCCACGAGCAGAGCCTCATCCTCCATTTTTTCTGATATGTTTCTCTGGTCTTCTGACCCCAAACTTTCAAAATCTCCTTGTATTATCTTCAAAACCAACAATATTATAAGTTTTATTTATTTTTTCATCCAAAAAATTCCAAAATCTCTCTGCCAAAGTCCGCCGCCGCCGCCGCCCTTTTCCCTTGTTTATCTTGCCATTTTCAACCCCTGTTTAAGTGGGTTTGAATTTTGTAAGTTTTTCTCTAATTATTGTGTTTTTTAGTTTAAAATGTATGACTTTTGTGTTATTTGAATTGTGTATAATTATGGATTATAAATCTTGAAGTTTGATTTATAGATTTTAGAATTAGTATATAATTTGAAATTTGGATTATAGATTGAATTTTAGATTATAAATTTTCAGATTGTTGAAATTTGATATTGAGATTGTTGAAATTTTAATATTATAATTTGATTTGGGTTGAAATTAAAAGTTTTGATAATTGTTCTTGGTGGCACATCTTGCAGTTATAGTTTGCTGAAATCTTTTAAAAGCTATTTTTTTATAGGTTTAAATTTTTGGATAATTAGAAAAATATGTCGTTATGATGCTGAAATTTTATTAAAACCTATTAATTTTAAGAATTTAATTAATAAAAATTAATTATAGTAATAGAAAGAGAATTTAAAATTAATTTTAAACATTATCAGTGTAACAAAAAAAATAACTTATTCATAAAATTTGACAAAACTTATAATTTGATCGGCCTGATATCGAAGCAAATATTGTCACGTCTGGCGTCGACGCATACTTGCGGGACAAGTCGCGTCTCGATGTTTGGTCCAGTAGCTACATGTGCTGGCTTTGCATGAGCATCACAGACTTTACCTAATCCGACGAGACTCATGGCATATTATCAGTTAGGTATTATACGCTATAACACACTCCTAAAACTTGTTACTTGTTGAACTCTCTATAATCAATTTCGTTATTTTTATTTTCTTACAGTTCCGGAGCCGATATCTCGACATCGGTCTGGTCGAGGAGTAGCTATAGGTCAAGATATAGTAGAGAAAGTACAAAAAGATGGGAAGCGTTCTGTCTTGCTTGACGAGACAGGTTCATGGAAGGCGATTGGCGAAAATGCCCAATATTTTGACAACGCTGTCGGCTTGCATACAAGAGATATATGTGACCCACACTACAATGCCTGGAAGGACGTGCTTGAGGAGCACAAAAGGAGGATTCAAAATCGCATGCTGGTATCTATTTGAAACAAAATTTGTTCTAAAAATTTTTAATTGTGGATACAATAAATAAGATTTATTTGTTGATTTTTTACTGTATTCCAGGATTGGTTTAACCTCGACTACGACCATGACAACGACATCATTAGAGATGTAGTCAACCGTGAAGCTAGTAAATGTTACAAGGACTGAAAGACTACCTTGCACAGACACTTCCAGAAGATGGGAGGGGCAGAAAAAAACTTGAGGAGAAAAGAGCAATGGGGACCTTATTGTGATCATTTTATGTCCCTTGCTTTTCATGTTCAATTTCATTATGTCTTCTTACTTTTGATTAATTGGTTTATTTAATTATTAAGTATGTTACTAATTCATCTATGATAATTACTCGAAAAAATCTGCTAAAAATCAACAAAATCGTGGGAGTCAAAAGTGGTCTAGCTTCCATGATAGAAAGTCATACTCCCAACATCGTTTCGATAAGGTAATACTAATTTGCATACTTGTTAATTTTTGTCACTTTGACTTAATAATTATTCTAACACGTTCAACTTGATTAGGCAAATCTCGAGACCTAGGAGCTAAGATCATTAATTGACAATTGGAGTGACATGCACCATCATGGGCAGAATTTTATCAATCCGTATGCGGAATAGGCATTTGTAAGTAAATTTTAAACTTATTTCTTTTTTCATATTTAACATAACATATTATATTATTTTTATTCATTTTTATTTCATTTACATTTGCAAGCTCAGATGGAGGTAGAAAGAACCATGTAGATGACACAGTCTGTTGGGGAAGGTCATCCACAGCGGCCAATGAGGAGGGGATTATGTCCCAAGTCTTGGGCAAGCGCAGAGGACACACTAAGGGAGTGGGACCGACACTACCTCGGAGGAATCGTTCAAGCGCTTCCACCTCATCATCTGCTTCACAATTGGACGGGTCATCTTTAGTTAATTTTCCCCAACATGTCCAAAACTTGTTGAACAACCTCTACATCAAGTAATGCAACATGTTCGATAACCAGCAAATCATGATGGAAGTCATGCGCTCGATAAATCCCAACATCAACTTCTTGTCAGTCAACCGTCCCTAACCGTTGGTTCCTCCGCCGCTTGAGTGAAACGAAGAAGATAAGGATAAGGACGACGATGAGGACGACAATGTTGCTAATTTAGGAGATTAAAATGTCTGTTTTCATTTTTCATATTATCAATATTTTTTAGTATTTCTTGATTAATTTACTTTTGAAGATTTATTTTATTATTGTGTTGACTATTTTATATGAATAATTTATTAAGAAATATCAATTTTATTATTTTATTTTATTATTTAATTTTCTTCTAATTTATATATTTAATAATTAACATAATTAGAAAAGTACGGCAAAAAAAATTTAATTTTTTGCGACGACAAATCTAAAATGTCATTGCAAATAGTCTACATTACTAGCGATGGCACTTTAGGTTTGTCATCACAAAATGTTTCAAAAACTTTTGCGATGACAAATGTCATCACAAATAATTTAGGACACATCATCATCAACGACATGTTCGACGGAACATTCGTGACGACTTATTCACGATGAATGTCATCGCTAATATATTTGCGACGAAATTTCAAAACTATGTCGTCGTAAATATATTATTTGCGTCAGATTTTTTGCGACGACATGATGTCAAAAATGAAATATTTGCAAAGACAAATCACGTGAAAGAGGGGAAGACTCATCAGATTCAAAACGATTGCAGTGAATCTCTCCTGTGGATGATGGGTGGGGAGACCTGTCCATGGAGCTCAGAAAGAAGGCAGAGCAACGGTAGGAATTGTGAGGTAAAAAAGAGTTGTGGCAGAACCCTTTTACTGTAGCCATGGGTTGGAGTTAATGGAATACAGGGGGGAGTTGAACTCCCAATTCCAGCATTTAACTCGAGTTCCAATTCGAGTTTAGAAACCAACTCTCCTTTCCGAATGCCAACTTGAGTCAGAGTTTTAACTCTAATTGGCCCAATTTGAGTTAAACCCATGAAGTGAACACGCCCTTAGTATCTCTACTATAAAAGTCCACACATCATGAGCTGTATTGCTAGAGGTGAACAAATGGAGCCAAACGGACGGAAAAGAATATATATATATATATATATATATATATATTCTTTTTTACCCAACAAACTTTTAATAGATTTTTAGTTTACAGATTTAGAATTATAATTTAAAATTATTTTTAATTTATATGTATTTTTATAAGAAAAAACACTATAACGAACTATAAATTATGATTTGAACTATGACACAAATACTCATATCAGACACCCTCTTAGTTACTTGGCTTTTCCTTAATTCTCCTTTTTTTTTTTTTTGCGTTTCTTAACTATGATGCTTACGTAACAATAACAAAAAAGCTCTTAATTCACAAAAAACAAAAAAGAATAAAAAGCAAAACGACCCTCATTCCGTTGTCACGAACCCAGGTGGTTTTGTCATTGGTTCAATTATTGTCATTTTTGGATTTCCGTACCCAATGTCCTAAAATTTAGGGCCGTAAGAAATCAACCCGAATCTGGCCGAGCCGAGCCGACCCTACTCGAAAATCACGGATTTCCAATTTTTTTATTTAATTTTCAATTTTAATTATGCCCAACTCGCATTGTGCGGGTAAGGGCGTGGGATGGGTTTTCATAAACCCGATGTACCCCTACCCGGCCGAACATGTTTAGAAAATAGGTAAAACAATGTCCAACCTTAATGATAATAAGTTTAAAAATCTTCGAATACAACATAAAAGGTTGAGTCTTTAGATAATTCTTGCTGATTCTTAATTCTTGTTTAGGATGAGTCTGTCAAAATTGAGTCTTAGATGAGGTAAGTAACAAAAATAAGTTTAAAAAGGGTTTTTTTTTTTTTTTACAAAAAACTCATAGTTTACCCTAAGTAACCCGGCCGACCCGAGGTACCCGAATGGTATACAAGTATCCTAATTCTACAAGTTGTTGCGGCCTAAATCATTCCCAGCCCGAGACCTACGGGCTGGCCTAATTTTCCTTCAAAACTGACACACCCCGGCCGACTTACAAGCCTACTGGAATTAATGGTGAAAGAAATTTTTGGGGTGCTAGGTTACAAAGGAGTTTTCAAATGGAGGTTTTCCAAAATTGTGGTAAGTTTTTTGTCCTAAAAGTGTTCACAAATTTGCTATTGCAATAGCCATTATTAATAACACAACAATGTCACTATGTCAGAAGCGTACACTATGCATGGTACGGGACTCCAATTCAAATATTGAAACTCACATAGGAGGGAGGAAGATTCAATCCAATTTTTTCAATAGGGTTAACAATTGATGTAAAATTGCCAAGATTTACAAATATAGGGGGAAAATGCAAAAATTAGAAATATGAGTACTACTTTGCTTTTGCAATACGCGGCTCGGTGTTAAAAACCTTTAAAAAATGACTTTGTTTAGACAAGGCATATTCACTTCCAACGCGATTATTAAAAGTACCAGGCCATCCAAAATTATGTTCTTTTGAAATTTTTTTAAAGCAAGTTGAATTTCTGCAATATATAATCAGCTAATTCAAAATTATGTTCTGGCAAAATTATTCCCAACACAAAAAAAGTATTTTTGCTCAAAAGATGAGAACGAGTTGTACTTCTCTATACCGTTTCAATTTTTTTAAGTGTGTTTAGAACTCATTTTAAATTAATATTATTTTTTTATATAAATAGAAATGAAAATATTTTCAATCTCAGATATAAATTATTTTTAAAAATGTGTTTAGTAATTTTATCAAAAGATTATTTTCAGTATAAAAAAATTTATTAATCTCTCTCTCTAGGTGTGCTCGAAAGATGAGAAAACAGAAACAAAAAATAAAAAACGACTAAAAGTCATTTTTTATTTCTCTTCTATTTTTCACTAAATCAAAAAATTATTTTCATTTCCGTTTTTTATCTTTAATTGTGTCAAACGTCGGTTCTCTCTAGTTTTTATTTTTTCTTTCTCAAAAAACGTGAAAAACAAAAATAAAACCAACTCCAAACACGCCTTTGTGTTTTATATCTCTCCTAAGCAACAAAAAGTATATGAAAAATTATTCCGTTCATTTTACCAATTTGAGTTTAAAATTTAAATTTTGTTATAGTTAAAAACTCTAAAAATAATCACAATAAAAAACTATAATATAAAATTATATCTCAACTTAAATTAAATACTTATATCAGCAAACTAAACGGCACATAAAATAAAATTGTGGTATTTTGAGGAAAGACTGGCGTATAAGAGCCTTTGAAAAGACATTGGCTTTATTTGATGTAAACAATAATTGATTAGCTTTCTTTCTTTTTTTTTTTTGGTCTCCGCTTAGTTGAGACTTGAGGCCGTTTAAATTTTCAATAATTTAACCAAAAAAAAAATACTAATTTTAATAGATACTTGCAAGATTTTAACAAAATCTTAAGATTTTAGGGAGGCTACGGAGGCAATGTGGATGAAGTTTGTAGATATTTTTATAGCATAATAATGATTTAGTTTAATATTGTTGTAGATTTTAAAAAAATTATTTTTAACTGTATTAAAAGAAAAAGTAGCTGCTACAAAAAGTAGCTGAGTGTTTTATAAACTATAATTATATAGTTATGTTATTTCTAAAATTAGTATAATAGTTTGATAAATTATGAGGTTAAATTGTTATTAATAGTTAAAAATTACAACTATATTATATTATATTATATTATAATATAATATATATAATTACAATATAATATATATTTATTATTATATTTAATATAATATA
>NW_010357153.1:338731-344306 GCF_000414095.1 Morus notabilis
TATAATTATATTATATTATTGTATTATTATATTATACTGTATTATATTATGAGTCTGAATTTTAAATTAAAAAAATTGTAAATTTTAAATTTCATTAGGGGTATTATGGATATTATGAAAGTTTTATTAATTGTACTATGTTGATTCCCGTATAATCTAAAAACTAAAGTTGTCTTTGAGTTGCTTCTGATTTTTGCTGTAGATTCTTCAAAAAGCCTTTTGAGGAGATTTACCAAATACTAAAATCAGCTTTTTATAACATCCAGTTTAAATTAATTATGATTAATTAATTAAATCCGGTGATTAGTGTTAATTAATATGATATTAGTGAAAGATTCTCAGTTATAATTATCATGTAAAAGGCATTTCTCCTTTAAAAAGGATTATTTTAAAATTGACATTGCTGTCCCTTGAACAGTTTTAAGTATTAAAAATTATTTTTTTAGAATTTAAATAATAGATCAATTCTTTCTTTTTCTCACATTCTCTCTCTTTCCCACGTACACTCTCTCTTTCCCACGTTCACTCTCTCTCTCTCCACGCCGGCCACCTACCACCGGTGAGATTCTGGTGTCGTTTCGCGACACCACCCACACCATCGGATAGCTCTCAACAAGCTGAACTCGTTGACATGCCGCATAACCTCCATTTCTGCCGGAAACAGCCGCAATCGCCCACGAAATGTCCAAAAACTACTGAAACTTCTCACCGTCGTAACTTTGTCGTCCGACCTCCGATCGGAGTGATTCCGGTCCCTATGGACTCAGCTCGACGAGACGAACAAAACTCATGCCGTAACACCCATCGATTCTCACCGAAATTTCATCGCAGGAGCTGCCCATTTCGACCTCCGCGCCTCCTCTCTGTTGTGCACTGTTCCAGCCTCCGTTTTTTACACCGCCGGTGTCATTGGACTCAGAGGATGACGTAGAGCAAGAAGCAACCCTCAGCCACCCAAATCCGCCACCGTTTGTTAGAGATCGGAGCTCGCCGCCGCCGCCGATTGGGTGGAGGCTGGTTCCGATGATCTAACCATTGGATCGTCATGATTTTAGTGTCAAAACACTCAGAAAGAAGTGGGTAACAAGAGCTCTCAGCCAATTTTGAGGTTCCATTGCCGGAGAATTGATAACCAACTGGCCGAATTTTGCCGACGTTTTTGGGTTCGATTGGAGTAGATAGAGGGCGAATTTGGTGAAATTGACTGCACCATTGAACTTAGAATAGTCGATTTAGGGGGATAGGACCCAAGTCCACTGCGGAAATGTGCTCCGGAAACCCCGCCGCCGCTGCCACCGCCGCCGGTGGTCGGATTCCGGCTTGTCTCAGTTCTTGAGGTTCCCGACGTTCGATCAAAGATCTGAGAACATATCCTGACTCATTTTGACATGGTGAACGTAACGGTGACCTCCATTTGCATCAATTCCATTCCGTTGAAAAGTATATCGGTATCGTGCATGCATATCGAGGCGAATCGAATGGAGTCATTGAGGTTCAAAGTGAGTCATGGAGCTTCAAGAATAGATAGTTGGACAATGTGAAGTTATCCGTGGATTAAATTGTCAAGAGGTAAGAGATAGAATATTCTTATCCATATCCTTATTAGCCTCATTTTAAATGATTTTGAACAATGAAAATGTGTTAGAACAAAACATATTTAAGAAAATGATTTTCAAGGAATAACATGACACTACAACAAATATCAAAATCAATAGCTGACTAAAAACGCTATTAATCACTAACAATAGCATTTTTCAGAGCGCTAGGATAGCGGACGCTATTAAAAATCATAAGAAAAAATAGTATTTTAGGAGAGTTATAGAAAGCGCTATAGAATTGAGGGATTATAGCGTTTAGGACAAATTATTTTCAACCTCTTACAACTATTTAACATACCTACGATACAAATTAATAATTTTTTTTCCTTGTTATATTCATACTCTTGTAGCTTTTTAAAATTGTTATTAATATCCTTTTAAATTCATTCAAATAAATAGTAATTCCGTGATATGTGATATATTTAAATAGGAACATTCATACTCTTGTAGCTTTTTAAAATTGTTATTAATATCCTTTTGAATTCATTCAAATAAATGGTAATTCCGCGATATGTGATATATCTAAATAGGAACATTCAAATTAAAACATAAAAACATTCAACATATCAATTGTTATCAGTATCTACCAAGTTAGCAATACAATTACGTCTACAACATAATTCATACAATGTCCAAAACCTTAACATTCAAAACAAGTAAAGAAAACAAAGCAATAGTTTGAGATATCAAAGTATCCAAAACGTCTAAGTGAAATGGTGAAGTAAATTCTTCCATCTTGACAAAATGCTTCAACAAAAAAGTCAGCTCCACTGTTTAACCTATAAGAAAGTGATCCACTATCAAAACAATAATCAAGCTCAACTAAAACTTCCACCATTTAACCTATAAATAAAGCAAATACTAGTTACACCATTCACAACTACGTAGCCACATTCACATATGTTTTGCAGTGAGTTAGAGGAAACATGACTTCAATGATGCACTAGATAAAAATTTAATGTCAAACTTGTAAGACAGAGAGTATCTTACATGTATTGGTATGTAGATAGTTGGAGAAAGTTGCATGAGTCTTTGTTGCGTACATACAAAAATCCGAAAAGAAAAAAAAACGTGCTATTACAATCTTGCAAATATGAAGAGAAAAAAAGATTCCGTTGATGCATACCCTCCAATTGGAGATGCAAGTTATAGATACAATCTTGCCCTGAAGTCTTGTCTTCCACTATTTAACCTGTAAATAAAGCATTAAGTATCTGTTAGGAGATGCAAGTTATAGATACATACCTGCTGCAGGAAGGCAGAATTATTGGAGCCTAAATAGCAAGAATCTATAGGAACCTGAAAAGGAGAAAATTTGTGACACTTTGAACATTCATTTTGAACTTAAAAACCATCAATCAAACAGTCATAAGACGGGAAAAAAAGGCTAAAATTGTGGAAACAGTTCAAAGAAGATAGAGACAACAAACAATATACTTAAAAGACATTCTACCAATTCCATTTTTGGAAAGTAGAACAAATTGACACATTTACATTACATTCTACCAATTCTATTTTTGGAAAGTTGAACAAATTGACACATTTACATTGGTTCCCTTGATATTTGTACTGATTCAGAAAATATTGTTCGGTAGTATAACCAAGAACTAAAAAGAATTGAATTCATACCATAGAACGCTGTGCAGAAAATATGGCATTCATGATTGCCACATACCTGAAAGGTGAATTAAAAAAATAAAAAAATAAAGCACAGACATAACTGTAAAGAAAATAAGAAACACGGAATATTCTCTTCAGCCAAAAAAGAAAACACGATTAAAAAAAAGAACATACTGTTCGGGCCCATCTGAAGATCCCTACAAGTATAAAATCTGCCATCCATATAATAGCAAAAATAGTTAAAATACATTAAATTTAAAGAAGTGAAAAGAAACTTTCAAGGCCAATGGAATGTAGTCTCTTACAAACAACATTACTAAAGTGTAAAATCACAGACAAACACTAACCAAAAGAAAACCTAAAGGAACGGTGATTATATCATTATCCTAGAAACTAATGTCCAGTTACGGCTGCTTACAGAGAGTTGCTTCTCCACTGAAGTAATCCCACAAGTATTTTGGAAATAGGTGGACAAACTAGAGAGATCCTACAAAAGTATAAGCATTAGGATGATAAACATTAGGCAAACTATAAGCATCATTTCATTGAACATCATAGATATAGACTTACCAAGACAAACAAGAAATATTTAAAGACAAACCTGAAGCCTTGTCTTGAAGACCAAAGTGGATTTGTAGAAATAGGCATTCCGAAAATAAAGATAACAAAAAGTGCAGAGAATCATCATTTGCAAAAGAGAACAGGCCATGTATATAGCAATGCAAAATGAACTTTACAAGCACAAAAGAGATATTTACACACCGTGGTAGGCAATGTAGTGCCAAAGAGCTCGGACACCAATTCAAGGGGTCGACACCGATTCAAAGGGTCAACAGGTCGACATCTCCCCAAACCAGAGGCCCAACCTCATCATTCCCAAGCTGTTCTCCTTGCAAGTATACAAGATTTGGCTTATATGATTCAAGGAGTTTAGAGAACTCCTCTTTGCTTGGGTTGGTCAGAGTTTGAACCTGCATTATAAGCAGTAACTTAATGCAATATCCCAAACAAACTGATGTGAATACAAAATTTTCATTAACCTTCTAATCAAAGAACAACTATATATCACAATATTATATATAAATATATATATATATATATATATTCAAATGCAATAAAAAGAATCATAAGAAACTGAAATTTTCACCTCCAAATGGCCTGAAGAGACCAACTCCGGAGAGGGATAGAGCGGCTGATTCTCCGGCACATCCTTTTTACGTTTGGATTCAGAGACTTTCCCACGAGTGACTACAAGAAGACTACAAGTTTGTTTTGAAGAACCCTGAGAATGAAACATTTAATTTTTTTTCCTTTTTCCCAATGGCCAGATAGCAAAAAACTTCCTTTAGTTGTGGGAAGCCCTCAACGTCCACAGAGAAGAACTATAATTGGAAAAACCATGACACCCAACTAGATTACAGCATCAATTTCCCCAACAAAGAATCCTTGCAAAATCACAAATTTTCACTGCGCAGACGAAGAAATCAGATCAAAATAGTGCTTACAACGACTTCACAAGACAGAACCCAGAAATCTTTCGCACAAATGCCCTCCAAACCAAGGTCAAATCTCATGACGAAGAACTCAAAAAAAAGAGCAAAAAATCAACTAATTTTCGCCGACTGATCGAAATCAAAGTGGTAAGCCCTCAAAACTGGACGAAATCGACGAATCGAGCGAGAAAAGAAGAAAAATTTCATCAAGGGGAAATTGGAAAAAAAAAACCCCCAACAAAAACGTCCAAAAATTTGGATAGATTGAGGGCAGAGTGAACTCTGAGATAGAAGATCTCTCCGTCCAGCCACATCACAAGAGAACCTTAAGATTTCACAAATCCGTGAAGAAATGTAACAGGAATCACGTTTGAGGAATCGGGAGAAAAAGAAGAAACAAGCCAACTGAATTCTCTAAGTACCTCCACTATGACTTGCTCTGCCTCAATCAAGAACTCCAAATTCATATACGAATTTGACAGCAAAACCGGCTGCAACAAAAACAAAAACAGAAAATGAAAATTTTTGCTTCCTATCTCAACTCTCAGTCACAGCGAAGATCACTGAATAGGAAACCCTAGAAGATAGAGAGAAGGGAAAAAGAAAAAGAAAGAAAAACCTTAATCTTGATCCATTCGAGGGCGTCCCAGCTACCGGTGCCCTCCATTCTCTCGGAGAATGAGTCTCTTAGAGGCATTGATCGGTCGGAGCGTGACATCGACGCGGCTCTTTTCTTAGCTGGAGAAGTTACTTTTCTTCGAATGACTGGGAAAACAAGTGGCAATACGTAGGCTCCTCAGCAAGGTAGCAGAGCAAACAAGAGAAGAGTCAAATAGAGCAAAGCGGGAATTTGAAATTTTGGGG
>NW_010357153.1:344558-371577 GCF_000414095.1 Morus notabilis
ATATATAAATATATAAAACAAAATTATAATATATATATATATAACATAGCAATTTTAAAACGCTATTATATATTAGCAGATAATGTTTTTATGGCGTTTTTTTAGAAACGCTATAATTAACCGCTATAAAAAGCCTATTTTGTTATAGTATGAATAATGCTATTGAGTTTCCAATGATTTTGAAAATAAGATTTTAAAGAGTATCATTTCTTAAAATGTAAAATTTTAAGAAATGATATAACCCATGGTGACCACAGAGATCGGGATATGAGAATCGTATCCTTGGGAGCAGGTCCCGAAACCTATACGGATCCACTTCTTGCTCAGTGGTATTATGGCTCTGCATATTTTCATTATACATATATTTTTCTACTACTACGTGAGTATTTTTTTTTTAGAAAGAATGATCGGTTTCAGGTGTATGTCTTCGGAGCGTGAGTACCTTTATTTATTATGTTTTATAAAATTATATTCTACTGGGTCTTCCGCTCACTTTTACTATTATGTTTTTAATGTTTTAAACCTCCTTCAGAGTTAGCAGTTTAGATTTACAACGTGACAAGTAGATGCCAATGGATTGAATGTGCGAGATTTGAAGCGGTACGTTTGTTTCGGATTTACAGTTTTAATTCTGAGATGTACTGCATTTTTGTATATAAACTGTATTGGTCGATATTGTCTCAGAGTTGTACTATTTTCCTTAGACTTTATGGACTGTTTTAAATATTATTTGTGAAAGAGAGTCTCCGGAGCAAACTATATTGGTATTTATGTATTTATTTTTGTGACTTTGTTAAACAGTCTAGTTTAATTAAGTTAAATTTTAAATTAAACCCCAATAATCACGGCCCTATTCTTAGGGTCGTGACACTTTTACTATAAGCAGAAGCTGATTTTGGAAGTGAAAAGTAATAGCAAATGCAGCCAATGTCTTTTTTATCGGTGTATAGTGGGCCAAGTAAGAGGGAAAACGAGACAAATACCCTTTTAGAGTACATGAGTTTATATTTTTATTCCTTACTATTAGTTTATATCTTTTTAGTCAAATAATTATTTAGTTAAAAGGATATTAATTAAAAATAAAGAGTAAAAATTAAGACTCACACATGAGTAAATTAAATAATTCTCTCTAAGTTAGTAAAAACATACGTGAAATGAAATGTGTAATTCTATAAAAAAAAATAATAATAAAAAAATAACTAGCTCAACAGTATCTAACTTGCATGACTTAATGGCACTATCAAGTACATTTTACCTCCAAGAACTATTTTATTTAAAAGTTTAATCTTGGCTTTACATTATGCATCGGATTTAGCATTTTGTTTAAGGGATTTTCTATGCCAGGCACTCTCTTTTTTAAGGTATTACTGTTTTTAGCAGTTATTAATGTTCAATTTTCATAATGATTATATAACGTGTTGTGCGTTGTAACTGTATTTAACGTGAACACTTATAAATGAGACGGTCCAAAAATTATTTCAACACTTCAAATGCTCTTACTGGTAGTGAAAAATAAAAAAAGAAAAACAATTCATAAGATAGAAACTCTCAAACCAAAAGATTTAGAATTGTAAGATCTTAAATAAGGGAGATTCTCTGGTATACTAGGCGTATTGATATGTCAGGTTTTTTAATTGTGGATTTATGTAATTTTTAATTTTTATGTAAATTTAACGAACAAAAGACTTGGCTTACTTATGTATGACGCACCGGAGAAGATCCCCTTAAATAAATATGCAATTATATATATATATATATGTGTGTGTGTGTGTGTTTGCGTGTATATATTCTCAATATGAAAGGTCTCAACTTCTCAGAATATCCGCCACTTGCATGGATACTCTAGTCTTTATGGGTTTTGAGTTGCTTTATTGTAAGCAATCTTTTTTTTTTTTTTAAATTATTTTAAGGGAGAAGGGAGAAATAGACCAAATTAAAAAGGTAATAAAATTAATAGGCTAAAGTTGAGATCATAGAGTTTGTAGATAGGCCATTTAAATGTAAATTGAAGGGTGGATATGAAAAGTAAAATATTTAAAATTGAAAATGGCTTATTAGTTTCTATTGATCGGTAAATTAGATATTTACTTCCAAATGTTTTAAACGCTGGCCTATTTACTATAAGTTCTCTTATTTTTTTAATTCAAGTTAGAGTTTATGTTTCAGTTTTTAAGAGGTGCCAACTTGAATAGCTAGATGCCGTCTCTCAGTTCCTTCTCTTATTTTTTTTCATTTTTAAGAAAATGAAAGTCTTACTTCTTTATATATCAATAGGAATAATCAGTACTGGACCTCACTTGGAGGACTCCATTCACATTTCACGTGGAAGTTAATTATATACTAATGACTATAAATAGGGTTTGTCATTGCAAACTCTTCCCCACCATTCGGCTCTTTCGCTGCTGCACAAACACAATCTTCTCTTCAGAAATACAAGGCCAACAAACGCTCAGCAGCTTCTTCTGAATCCCCAACACCGCGGTACACCGGCGCCTTTGAAATTTCCGATGAAGAGATCAAAGATTGCATTTATGCCTATCATCAATCATGGTCCTATTGAACAATCCTTTGAGACCCGTACTCTCTTCGACGTCGTCGAAAACGTCCCTAAGCGCGCCACCCAAATTGTGGACCAAGTTGTGGAGGTAATTTCAACGCTTTTGTGTGTCAATTTTTATGTTTTTTAGCATCGGTAATCAAAAGTTACAACATATTTTTCTCTGGAGCATTTCGGTAGGGACTGTCTTCTTAAATTTTTAAATAGAAATTGTTGTTTTAACTTTGATTAAGATTTTAACGACTTAATTTATGAGTGATCGTATTAAAATTTACAACGTGCAACACAAAATTGTTACAATTGCTACATGTCAGGCTATTGAAAACTTAATTCATAATTAAAACGACAGTACCCATTAAATAAACAAACCCACTCATCATAGAAGAACATAACAGAACAACCATGTAACCTTTATTTTAACTTACCTAGTCCTCAAAACATTGAGCTGTATAAAGTAAGAACCAGTTCTTATGAGTCCATGATTTCAGTTTTACAAATTTAGGTTATTAAAAGAGACTATGGACAACCTTGGTCAACAATGCTATTAAAAACAATGAGTTTGGTAGATGTTTTTATTCCTCTCAGCAAAGTTGTACTTTCCTTTCTCCAACTATATAAAACACAAGTGACATGAAACCAGCTTAAATCATAATAAGAAACAGCACTAGCATGTTTAATGCGACGTTTTGAACACCACAACATCGTATCGGAGCAGAGATTATAAACATAACATCAGTTTTGAACACCACAACATCGTATCAGAATAGGGATTATAAACACCAGATCAGTTTCAGTAGAGGATTCGTATGTTTAAGGAATTAGAGAATCATTTATTGAAGAAAAGTAAGAATATAAAACAAATGCGACATAATCTCAACGAGGATATGAATGATCAACCAGCTTAGGAACCACCCTGGAAGGAGTTTGGAATGTATATAAAGAAATCCAAAGCATTATCCTTCATTTCTATTTTCTACAAGATAAAAGCCAAGAATGAGCTTTTATCACTACACTAAAAACTGGAATGAAGAAAGATGGAACGTCATATTAATATGGATAACCACACATTATAACTAGATGTTTTCTTGGGCATTTAGGAATCCTATGAGATTAGACTCATAGATTACAGCACCGTAAGTTCTAAATCTCAGAGTTCGTATAATACGCGGCTGAATACGGTGAGAAAATTCATTAGACAGCACCAATATACCTGCTCATAAGCACCACCACTTGATTCCAAATACAGGCCGGTTTGGTTTTAGGTCTGAACTCATGATTTTGATTATGCTCTCTTACAAAAAGAAATGGATTAGTTACAAAAATTCTCATCGACTTATACCTCTTATAACACTTTGCTCCATGATCTTTAAAACGTAACATCTGTTCTCCTAAATAATAGAATATTAACAAAAAAGTCATATCTGTTAAGTTTTTAACTGAAATTGACATTTAATTTACTATTTTAAAGGTATTTTAAAAATTTTATGGTTTAAAACTTAATTTCTTTTTAAACTAACTTAAATATTCAAAAAGAACTCTATAAATATTTTTATTCTACCAAAAAAAATCATAAAATTTTTAACTTATATTCAATCAATAATAAATGTATTGTAATTAAAAGTTTAAATTTAAATTAATTTTAAATTCAAACTAAATTTTAAACCATAGAGCTACTAAAATACTTAAAATAACAAATTAAATATCAATTTCTATTAAAAAAACTTAACAGATGAGTTTTTTTTATTAACATTTTATTGTTTAGAAAAATATGTGTTACGTTTTAAAAATTGAGAGGTAAAATATTACAAAGAATATACATCAGGAGAACTTTTATATTTAATCCAAAAAAATTGAATAAAAAAAGTTTTTACAAATGGGTTTTCCATAAAATTTAAATTCAGAATCAAACTCACTAATTTAAATTCGTAAACCAATCGGATTACTTAATCGTCCTACCGTGGGTGCCTCCACCGACGAATTCTCTTACGGGCTACGGCCCCCGAAACATTTTGCTCAATTACAAGCTTCACCTTTCCCCAACTTTTGGCTTCATTTCTTCAATTATGATTTTTTTTTCCTTCGATATTACCCATCACAAATAATGCTGAAGTCTTCTCACTTCTATCTACTCTCTTACCATGTTATTGTTACCACATCCAAATAGGTATTATCTTTTTGACGTTGGTAATCGAACAATTAGAAAAGTAACCTCAGGCCAGTGGTAATTTGATACGACCCTCGGAATGGATTCCGGTGGCTGGATCGGATAATCGCCCTTTGAATGAGCGTAAATTCCAAGAAATGAGAAATAAAGGAAGGGCTAGTGAGAATAGAGAAGGAAATGGAAAACTAATTCATTTCATTCATCTCCCCCTTTAGCCAAGGATGGCTTATATATTTATAGGCACAAAAACTAACTAACTAACTATTTCTTTTATCACCGCTAATTAACAAATTCTAAAAATAAACTAATATTTAGGGGTGTATCATTCCCCAACCCTTCAAAATCACCGTGTCCTCAAGGTGGTTAAAAAAAAAGAAAATTTAATTCAAACACTAAAAAGAAATAATCTCTTCAGCATATTGATTTTTTTTTTTTTTCTTTATTTATTTTTTTAATCCTTTTAGCCTCCTCGTGCTTATACTCTACTATGACCTGAGAAAGCCCAAGCCAGCAGAGGCCCATCAAGAGCATGGAAGAGCCCAACTGGATGTCTGATTATGGAAGCAAGGACTCTGTCGTTTGGAACCCAAGGAGGTCGTTTGGAGGCTTATTCTTCTTCCCCAAATTGAGTCGTGAAAATCTTTCACCGTCGTTCCCCGTCCTCGCAACCCAAGCGATCTTGACGCCGATGCATTCCCGGGCTTCTCCGCCGTCGTCAGCTGTTGCAGCCCCTACAAGGCCCGGCTGTCATCGTCCCTGACAATCCTTCGCGACCAAGCTTCCTCGCATTCGTTGCCGTTCTTCGTCGTAGCTTGCCTTCGCTCGCATATTATGTTCTTCCGTCTCTTACCTCCGTTTCGTTGATCTTGTTTTCGGTACGTCTTTTTTTTTCCTCGGTCTTTCACAAAACTCATTCGCCTCTTCCTTCTATATCCACCGATTCGGAATTCGAGGGCGTGAAGGAACCCGGATGTGAGGAGAATTTCTGGCTTTGCTTTGGGAAAGAGCGAATCAGGTACGATATCAGAAGGATCTGGCGGCCACGGATCTGATCCTTGCTTCGGGTACCAAGCAGGTGTGGTGGTGGCATTCTCGGTCTCTCCAGGTCGCGTATGGGGTTGTGGTTTCAACAGTGGTGGACGATTAGTGGAGATCGGAGTTGTTGTGATTGAGTTGATTTTGATCGGCTCTGGTTTTGGCTGACGAATACTCGGAGCGAAGGCTGAACATGGGAAGGTGAGTGGTAATGCTGGCCCGTGTGATTCTGAGAGCCCAGATTGTGGTGGTGGCTAGTTTGTGGTTGAATCTGCCTTGGGTGGTAACTGTGTAGACATAATTGTCTTGTTGTTGTCGAAGGAGGACGTCGTTTCCAGGGATGCCGGCGCCGGTGAAAGTGTAGGCAGTCTAGGCTTTCACACCATTGAGCTGGCCGTGTATGGACCATCACCAAGGGCTTCCATAACTAAGAAATAGTCTGCAAAGTCGTCGCTGCCGATAAGCTCCATCAATATCATCATCATCTCTCAATGAAAGCACTAATGATACGATCCTCAGAATGGATTCCGGTGGCCAGATCGGATAATCGCTCTTCGAGTGAGCGTAAACTCTAAGAAATGAGAAATAGAGGAAGGGTTAGTGAGAATAGAGAAGGAAAGGGAAAACTAATTCATTTCATTCATCTCCCCCTTTAGCCAAAGATGGCTTACATATTTATAGGCACAAAAACTAACTAACTAACTATTTCTTTTATCACCGCTAATTAACAAATTCTAAAAATAAACTAATATTTAGGGGTGTATCATAATTCTCAAGCACTAAACTATGTGGTTGTTCAATAAAAAATAAAAACAAAAACAAAAAAAGAAAATCTGCCCATATAAGAAAAAGTTGCAATCTTTCTCTTCTCGGTGCTATATTTTTCCGGAAAAATTATTACTTTCCAGCATTATGCGTATGGCCTAAGGTCCAACATGGTTTAACAGATAAATTCACATTTCCTACATCATCAAAAAGGTCTAAATAGAAAGAAATTTTCCGAAATCTCAGAAACACAGAAAATCTCCTAAATTTATATCCTAAACGAAAAGGATTGTTATTAAACTAAAACACCCAACCAAAGTGTAACTCTCTGAAATGAGAAGAGAAAGAGGTTAAAAGAAAGAAACCTGGTTAAGAAGAGGTATGGAATGAGAGAGATTCAAAGAGAAAAAAAAAAAAAAATAAGAGAGAGAGAGAGGAACAACTAACCTGCGCACCTTGTTAGGGCTGTTTCGAGATTTAACTATCATAACCCAATATGGGTAAAAAAAAAAAAAAACTCTTTTACGCAATCTGAAATCAGAGAAATAATCCTAGAAATGTTTAATTTATTTATTGTTTTTTTTTTTTTTAAAAAAAAAAGGTTTTCAGATTATGGAACTATCAATCCTACCCTAACCCATATCTTTTTTTCTTATTTTTTTCTCCACTTTGTCTCTACATCCACATTAAGATACAATCAGCCTCGGAGTTGTCGAGACACAATGACGGCAACAAAATCTGTCGTTACGGTCCTTGCAACGATAGAAATAACAACGAGAGTTGTTGCCGCTTAGAGGTGGTAGTGGGTGGCAAGATCCATTCACATTGATATATTGGAATATCTCTATTTTTTTCTTTCTTTTGAAAGATAGATTTGATGAAGGCTTATGATTATCTTAGTTAGAGTTGTACCTTTTGTTTTTAATGATGAGACCTAAAATTCAATTTTTTTTTAGTTTCTTATTATTTTTTTAAAAGAATTTTGTTTTACATTTTTTTTTTTTGTTATTGAAACTTGAAGTTAAACGGTATTGATAAAAAAAAAAATTATAGTTATTTAAGAGGTTTTTAGTATTAAAAAATAATTTTTTAGAGAATATTAATTTGATTCTTCTGTTTTTTCGTTACTCCGTGTATCTCTTAATCATTATAGTAATTTATCAATAGTTATGATATATATATATATATATTGAAAGTGTGATAGTGTATTTTATATAATAACTTGTGATATTTATAACTATTATTTGTTATAGTAGTAGCGGTACAGTCACATAAAAAGAAAATAATCAAAACAATATGGGCGTGATAAAAAAATAATTCTTTATTTCGCCACTATTGTAACATTTGTTTACTACTACACAAAAAAAAATTAACCTTCTATTTTTATTTTTCTTTTACTATTGCTATTTATTTATATATTAATAGAAGAAAACAATGCTGAATAATGGATTTTGGGATAATCAGGGTTGGGATTTTCTAAACCTCAAAAAGGGTAACACCTATCCGAAAACATGGAATACAACATTCCACGCATCCAAACAGGCTTCCAGATATTACTCCCCCGCCATGGATGACAACAACAACAGAACCACAAAAACAAAGAGAAAAGAGGCATTTTCAATTTTTTTTTTTTTTTCATGTCCTTAACATATTTGTAGCCGTTAAACCGCTAAAACCCCAGGAAAAAAAAAAGTTCAAAATTTTCGTCATTTTATCATCTGGGTCTGCTCAATTCCACCATTCTTATCTCATCTTTGCAATTTTCATGAATAAAGATTTGTATATTCTGTGATGGCTCTTGTTCCCAGTCGCCAATTCTACCCAACAAGCTTCTTCGACTCACTCCACGGCACTCATATCAAGTTCTTCAGGTACGGTTCGTCCATTACCTTTAGAAAGCACCGTCTATATTCGACCAAGTATAGTTCTGTAAACTCTAGCTCAAGCTCTGAACAGAACCCAGGAGGGAAATATAACAAATTTTTTAGGACGACCCAGAACAATAATTGGCATAATAAATATGATGATAATTTATCTAGTACTAGTTGGATAGAGAAATGGAATGAAACCCATCAACAGATTAGGCCTAAACCGCCTGGGGCCGTGTTGGATTATCGAAATAGTGAGAGTGGGAATCAGCCTAGGTCAAGTTATGCTAATAGAAATGGTGGTGATAATAATAGTGGTGGTAGTACAATGGAGAGGATTGTGGAGAAATTGAAGAAATTTGGGTACATGGATGATGTTGGTAGTGAGGGGAAAGAGGATAAGGGGGAGAGAGTGATTGAAAAAGGGTCTGTGGAGGATATATTTTATGTTGAGGAAGGAATGTTGCCTAATCCGAGGGGCGGGTTTTCGCCGGATTCTCCGTTGGGAGTGGAGGGTGTGTTTGGAGGTAATGGTGGTGAGGTGAGGTTTCCGTGGGAGAAGCCGAAGGAGAAAGTAGAGAAAGAAGGCGGTTCGATGAGGAGGAGAAGTAAGACTTCGTTGGCGGAACTGACTCTTCCGGAGTCGGAGTTGAGGAGGTTGAGGAATTTGACGTTTCAGAAGAAGCACAAGACTAGGATTGGGGGTGCAGGTGTTACACAAGAGGTTGTGGACATGATTCATGAGCGATGGAAGACATTGGAGATTGTGCGGCTGAAAATTGAAGGTGCGCCTGCGCTTAATATGAAGAGAATGCACGAGATATTAGAGGTTTGCTTCTCATGAATCTTTTCTTTAGGAAATTGCTTCTCATGAATTTGTGTAAATGCTTTTATCCTTTTCTTTTAATAATGATCAATTTCCTATCCACGAAAATTCATTTATTTTCTCGGCAACAATATTAGTTGCAGGAGTAGTAATAAAAGACACGAATAATATATTTAAGTAGTTTTCAGAAGTTCTGGATCTTGCTCATTTTCTCCCCTCTAATTTTTTTGTTCTGCCTTTGCTACAATTTTCAGCGAAAAACTGGTGGGTTGGTGGTATGGAGGTCTGGCACATCCCTTTCTTTATACAGAGGTGTGAGCTATCAGGTTCCTTCATTGGAACTGAAAAAACGGTTATACAAAAAACCTGAAATATCTTCTATACAAACTGTTGGTGATAAATCTACTAGAGATCTAGCCAAATTTGCTCCGGATACAAATACGGATACAGCCATAGAGAAGTCAGAATCTCCTTCCCAGGAGAAGAAAGATGTGGAACGGTCACCTGAAGTGAAGTACGAAGATGAAATAGACAAAATTTTGGATGGCCTGGGTCCTAGGTATGAAGATTGGCCAGGATCCGATATATCCCCGGTGGATGCAGATATGCTTCCAAGCATAGTTCCTGGTTACCAACCACCCTTTAGAATACTTCCTTTTGGGGTGCGACCTTCTCTAGGTCCGAAGGAGGCAACATCTTTACGAAGGCTTGCAAGGGTTCTTCCACCACATTTTGCCGTAGGTATGGACAGTTTTTTTTGTAACTCCGTAAAATTACATTGACGCTTAGTTTCATTGCGTAATACAACCTCTCTGCAGGTAGAAACCGGCAGCTCCAAGGTCTAGCTGTGGCCATGATCAACTTATGGGAAAAAAGTTTGATTGCAAAGATTGCACTCAAACGTGGTGTGCAGCTGACTACTAGTGAGAGAATGGTTGAAGAAATCAAGGTAATGGAACTTAATCAAAGTCTATGACAGTAATTTGTTTGTCAAGGTGCAACTAGCTTAGTTTGTTTCTTTCATTTTAATTACTATGCTAAAAAATGATGCAAGTAGTTTCTATCAATTTTTTTTTTTTTCTACCACGAAGGGAAGGTAAATGGTTTTTCCTCTCATAGAAAGTGATTATCAACTATTAGTATAAGGAAAAAAATGCCAATCCGTTAGATATAGTTGTTTGTGAGAATGCATGTGTTGCTAAAATTCACATCTAAGAAATGGAGTCTAAATTACCAATGTGTTGTGGCGTGGTTCATTTTTATTCAACCATTTTCTTCATTTTGTGTTGGGCAAATGTAGTAAAATGGGTTTTTTGCTGGTAAGGATCACTGTTTCTGATAAAATTATCTTAGTCTCAAGTTCTCTTGAAGAGATTTAATAAATTATTACAAAACCTTGCTTGTTGGCTGTAGAAATTGACAGGGGGCGTGCTTCTCTCTCGAAATAAGGACTTCTTAGTCTTCTACCGGGGAAAAAATTTTCTGTCTCCTGAAGTCACCAAGGCATTACTAGAAAGGGAGAGATTGGCAAAATCCCTACAAGATGAGGAGGAGCAAGCTCGTTTGAGAGCATCTGCCATAATTGTACCACGTACTGAAGTGACTGAACAACCTGGAAGTGCCGGTACGCTTGGAGAAACATTGGATGCAAATGCTAAATGGGGAAAGAGGTTGGATAATCGTCACAAGAAAGAAGTGATGCGGCAAGCAGAGATATCAAGGCATGCTAATTTGGTCAGAAAGCTTGAGAAGAAGCTTGCTTTTGTAAGTTCTTGATTTACAGGTTATATTTGAAGTATGCTCGGTAGATTTAAAATGACGAAACATTCATACTCTAACATCCTAAATCCTAATGGTCAATTTGAAACTACAATAAGAGATCTCAACATGATTTCTGGTGCCATTTATTCATGCTTGAAATTCAAATTTTGTGTCATTATAATTTGTTGGATTCATGCCTTAATATTTAACATAAGAAGTCCAAGAATATAAGGCCATGATATTTCACATTGTCATATGGCTGTGATGCTAGAACATTCATCAGTTAAATGTCTGAATTTATCTTATCCATCAGAGTGAACGAAAGCTAATGAAGGCTGAGCGAGCCTTGGCTAAGGTAGAGCAATTTTTGCAACCGGCAAATCGGCAAGCAGATCCAGAAAGCATAACCAATGAGGAGAGGTTTATGTTCCGTAAGCTTGGGTTGAGGATGAAAGCATTCTTACTTCTTGGTAAAGTAACCATTCATGCAAAATTTATTACGTGTTTTTTCTTTTTGACTATGAGCCATTCATGGGAGATTGATTTCTTAATACAGGTAGACGTGGGGTATTTGATGGTACTGTAGAAAACATGCATTTGCATTGGAAATACCGGGAGTTGATTAAGATAGTCGTCAATGCTAGAACTTTTGACCAGGTCAGAAAAGTCGCTTTAGCACTTGAAGCTGAGAGTGGAGGCGTTCTGGTTTCAGTAGACAAAATTTCCAAAAAGAAATTTGCTATAATTGTATTCCGGGGAAAGGACTATCAGCGGCCTTCCACATTGCGGCCAAAGAATCTTTTAACAAAGAGGAAGGCTTTGGCGCGCTCAATTGAGCTTCAGAGGCAGGAGGTATATATTATTATCTTTATATCTTAACTCCAAAGCTTATCTGTTTTGAATCTGAGCTCTATAGCATGTTTAATATGCCTTGGAGAGTATTCACCCCAAATTATAGCTCTTTAAAGCTGTTCAATGACCATTGAATCTCGGGCTAATGTTACTCTTGCCTAATGTTCTTGGTGGTTTGCCAATTGGCCAAGCCTCCATTTTTTAGGTCTTGATTATGTTTCTTGGTTCCTTCACAAACTTAACTATCGTTCACTGATATTTCTCATTGTCAAACAGGCTCTCCTGAAACATATTTCAGCTGTGCAAAGTAAAGTGGACAGATTCAGATCTGAACTTGTATGGACATTTTTATATCTCAATTCTCACCCAGTGTCAATACAAAATTGAGCCGTCTTTCAATTGGCGGAGTTTATTATTCGATTTATGTTTCATGTTTGACAGGAGCAAATGGCAATAGTCGAGGACCAAGGAGATGAAGCTTTATATGATAAGTTGGATTTTGATTATCCCACTTCGGACGAGGAGGATGAGGAATCAGAGGTCTGTGTTTATTTCATCTCCTAGAACTTCTCTTCGCCTGTTGGGCTTGCTGATAATGTTGCCTCATTCGTTCATTTAATCATGTTTATAGGAAGAAGGAGACGAGGCTTATCTCGAGACTTACGGAAGTGAAAGTGACGGTGAAGACGAAAGCGACGACCTAATTCGCAATCTCTACCAGGACCAGGACGAGAAGCCTCAAACAGAAACTGAAGTTCCTGAACAGCATTTACTAGAAGTAGATGGTTCTCTGAGTGGAGATGACAAAAATGAGCAAGAAGATCTCCTTTTACGCTACTGATTCCCTTGTAAAAACTAAGTTCACTAAATCACAAAAGAAATGTAATGGAAAAGTGAAAAGAAAATAAAATGAATAAAAATAAGCATCATTGATTTCTTTTCTAGTGTTTAGATATTTTTGGTTGTGTTTACTAAATTTAAGAATGCAATTAGTAAGTATTCTATTATATGGTGAGAATGACATTTATATTCCATTTGCTAAGCAAATTCCTATATTATGTGGAGTTCACTAAACTTCTTTTTTCATATATATAACAGAAGAAATTAACACATCAAAGTTATAGCATTCATGTTCATAGCTAACAAGTAAATGGTGGATTACTTGGGTGCAATTAGTAAATCCAAGCCTTGCATTTAAATTATGTAACATGTTTGTGAGAATTATCTAAATCCAAAAACTAATGAACTTTACATTAAGATAGTATAGTATAATAGTGACCAAAATATTCAACCGATATTTCACTATTTCATCAAATGTCTTTAAACTCTAGAATCCAAATTCATAATCACTTGGTAATCTTATTACTGAAATAAAGTTGGATTTGAGAAAAATAATGACAATAATATTAAAACCGCATCACTGTTATGTGCGTCGCGACGTAATCAAGAAAGACTTTTAAAACAATTACAAATATCAAGACACTCAAATGGTAGTGTTCATAATACTGGTCAACTAAAGTCTCCTTTCTTTCCTGAGCGAGAAAAAAAGATCGAGAGACAAATACCTCTTAAATTACATGTGTTTACACTTTTACTTTTTAAAACAATTACTTATATCAAGACACTCAAATGGTAGTGTCCATAATACTGGTCAACTAAAGTCTCCTTTCTTTCTTGAGCCAAAAAAAAAAAAAGTTCGAGAGACAAATATCTCTTAAATTACATGTGTTTACACTTTTACTTTTTAAAACAATTACTTATATCAAGACATTCAAATGGTAGTGTCCATAATACTGGTCAACTAAAGGCTCCTTTCTTTCCTGAGTAAAAAAAAAAAAAAATGGAGAGATAAATACCTCTTAAATTACATGTGTTTACACTTTTATTCCTTACTCTTGATTGATATCTTTTTTAATTAAAAAATTATGTTAGTCAAAAGGTATTAATTAAGAGTAAAGGGTAAAAATTCAGACACACGTATCTAAGGTAAGTTCATTAATTTTCTCAATAAAAAAAAAATAATTTTAATAGTGCCCCTGAACTTTCGAGTCATTCCTACTATGTCCCTTAAACTTTGAAGACTCACTTTGCTCCTTAAACTTAGATTTATCTCATTTAAGCCCTTATATAAGAATTTATGTTAAAATCAAACCAAAAAATGGGGTTAAGCGTGACCATATGATTTTTATCAATTTATTTTTTAAAAAAATTAAAATAAAATTACCAAATGACTGCATCACTATCTTTTTTTATATGTTTTTAATAAAAATTATAATAAAATGGGTTAAGTGAGAATAATTTAAAATTCAAAAGGACTCTTAAACGTTTTTAAAATTTGAGAGACAAACTGAAAATGACTCTAAAATATAAAAATACCAAAACTAATAATCCAAAAAAAAAAGGTCTCGTTTCTTTCTTCGAATAGAGTTTTACTCCACGTGGGATAGAGATCGACAACTTCATTCCCAACTTGTTGTCAAGAAGTCTGTCAGTTTCTTCCAAATTGAACTCCAAAACAAGAGTCGTATACATATGTACGTACATAAATACATACATACTTGTGTGTGTATGAACATATATTCCATTCTTTACTTGTTAAATATATATATATATATATATATATATATATATTACCATTGAATTTTCAAATGTCTGATAATGTATATCAATTTGTTCTAAGTCAGTCATTCCGAATGTATGTTTTTAAAAAACATAAACAACACGAGGCACGTGACTACCATGTGCAAGGGGATTTGGTTACTATCCTATTTTTGTATATAAACTATTAGTAAGAATTGATATTTTTAATCGGATTGATTTTAAATACTAGAGAATATAAGTGGCAGCAGTATCGTGTCCCATACTGTAAATTTTTTATGTAAATAATTGCATTATTAGACTATTAAAAAATTAATCAAATACTTAAAAACATTATTAAGTTCCTATCATTCCTACTACCATAAATTAAAGTTTCAAGCATCAACAAGTGGTTATTTATCACGGCATGTCTCACGTGCAGTGACACAAGACTTTATACCCAATTGCACAAGCACAAAAGGTTGAAAAAACAAAAAAACAAAAAAACAAAAAAACAAAAAAACAAAAAAAAAAACAAAACGGTAGTCGTTTGATATATGAGGTGGAAAATAAGTCCCCTTGTACTGTTGGACTTTTTCTTTGCGGTCATAAAGACTGGCGTCCAAATAATCCACGGCTACAAATTCTGAAACCTAAAACCTTTCGCACAACAACACCACCATTTTGACCCAGAATTCTCTTAGCAGGATACAAAAATAAAAATAAAAATAAAATAAACAAACGTACATTTGACCACGTGTTCAATGTTTTTTCTATGAATATCAATCCGCCTATTTAAGAGTGCCGTTGTAAACTAACGGCTATAACCGAAATTTGATTTTCCTCGGAATCTCTGAAGAAGAAGAAGAAGAAGAAGAAGGAGAAGGAGAAGGAGAAGAAGAAGAAGATGGACGTGTTTTTCCCACAAGAACAGTCCGGTAATATTTTCTGGTATTCTGAGTCTCTTCCTGAAGAGAAAATAAGTGCTTTTCTGCCATATACAAATATGCCCAGAAACGAATTTGGCCAAGAAAATGCTTGTAATTATTATAACGGTCCGTACAATATGAAAAAGAGAATGATAGAGTTCTTGAGAAGAAGTAGTAGTAGTATTACTGTTGGGAAGATAAGTGGTCAAAAGGAAGTAGAAGGGTATGAGAAGGAGACGAGTTTTAGGCACATGATGAACGAGCGAATGAGGCGGCAAAAGCAGAAAGATGGCTACTTAGCACTGTATTCTATGTTGCCAATCGGCACAAAGGTATGATTTTTTTTTATTTTAAGAAAACAAATGATGGGTTTTACTTATGAATGTCATTGATTAAGAATTTTAATCCAACATTATGGTGTTAAAACGCGAATCATTTTCCTCGTTGCTAGATGTTTACATAGTACAATTGATTTTTATGTGATCTGTATCAATATCATTGTTGCAGAATGATAAGAACTCGATTGTTAAGATCGCGGCCAGTACAATTCAGCAACTGCAGAGCTATAAGGAGAGGTTGAGGAGGCGGGAGATGGAGCTCGAAGCGATTTTGGCAGAAAATGATGAGAAGGAGATGAAGAAAAGATCCGCGATGAAGATTAAAGTGAAAGTGGCTAATCCTATATCTGGGGTTGATTCTATGGTTGAACTTATTAATTGCTTGAAAAGGTTGGGATTAAAAGCCAGGAATATCCGGTCGGTTTTCACAAAAGAGGAGCTTTCAGTTGAACTTGAGATAGAAACCAAGGTTTGTACTCTTTTTTGCCACTATATGAAATTTTCAACCAAAAAAAAAAATCCATATAAGAGGAATATGGTTAATAGTTCTTGTTCTTTTTCAGTAGATTTAATATTGCATGATTAATTGAAGCATTCTTGATGTTTAAAAGCAACTTATCATTCTTACAAAATACTTTGTAGCAATTAGTAAAGCTCAAGAGGGTGTATGTGTGTGTATTATACTATATTTATATTATTTGTATATAACAAATATAAAAGCTTTGGCTGCATTAATGATTAATATTTATCAGCTACGAGTTGCATGTAATGTCTCTATCTATTTCGATGTCAGATTCAAAAGTTTTTTGTTTTTTTTTTTTTGAAGAAAATTCAAAAGGTTCTTTTCCAACATGCATACTAGCCCTCTAAAATGGACACTTCAACTACTGGGCTGAGACCCCACATTTGGTCATCTACAACACGGTGGAGGGTAAATCTCAATCTTGTAGATAACCTAATCCAGTCTAAATAAAAAATTTGGAATAAATATGATTTGCAACAATATTTAACATAAAAGTCATCATGAGTTGTTAAGAAATAGTAATTAATTAAGAGAACAAGGACACACTCTAGAAGAAGTGTTTAATCCCAATTAAATAATATCTAAATTCCTACTAAAGGTTCTCTTTCTATTGTTGAAAGGTGGGAGCTGCTGAGATAGAAGAGGCTTTGCAGTTAACACTATATGAAGCCGAGTGGAGGCTTCGTTCTCATTTCTAGGAAGTTCAAGAAAATGAAAAGTGTCGCCATTTCACTTATTTGAAGATTTGCGAAGCAATAAGTGGCAGTGCTAGCTTGGTTCTCAAGTGCTGGGCTCACAAGTATATATTTTAGGTTTCGAATTATAACTCTCATTCATTTTATCAATTTAAGTTTTTAATTCCAAATTTGTTATAGTTAAAAGCTCTCATAAAAAGTCACATCTAACTTTTTTCTGTTACAGTGAAAAGCTCCCACATAAAATTACATCTCAGCTCGAATTGAAAAGTCGAATCCGCAAATTGAATGAGGCCGTAGTAGTTTCATTTTTTTTTCCTTTTTTGTATAGTGAAAGTTATATGTCCATCCCATTTAAAAAAGAGAAATAGTAGAAAATAGGGCACTATGAAAAGTTTAAGAAAATATATAGGCAAATTTTTAGTTATAGAAATTAATAGGCCATAACTTGTCAAGTTATGGTTCATAACCAGATAAGTTATGGACAAACTTGTCAAGTTATGGTTCATAGCCAGACAAGTTATGGACAATTATGGGAGAGCTTTGTAAAAATAACTCAATAGAAAAGTTTTATTAGTAAAATAACTTTTTAAAAATTTTTATTCGTAAAATGACCACTTTTTACAAAGAATGATTAGGTGGTCATTCTTCATAAAAAATGAAGAAGGTCATTTTACTAATTTCACTTTGTTGGATAGTACAATAACTTGTCAAGTTATGGTTCATAACTAGACATCCAGTAATTTTGCCTATTTCTTAACTTATGTAAACTATTGGCCTATTAATTTTAATTCATCTCAAGTCTTGGCCTATTTTCCTCTTTCTCCCTTTAAAAAATGGCAACTAGTCAGTATGTTTGACCGAATTTCAGGATAACACTTTGTAAATTATTGTGAATTGTTTGTGCCCCATTAGTTGGGCATATTTGTTAAGAATCTTTATGGTGGAGTAGGTTATTTTGCTCCACAAATAGAAATTATTATTTCTAACTGTTTGAATTATTTTTTAATAATTAGATATGTACATGTCTGTATTAAAAATTTACAACACGTTACGTACACAGAGCTAGTTTTGCTGCAAATCAGACCATTAAAAAACTAAATCATTCGTATCTATGGAGTAAAATAGTCTTCTCTACTGTAAATGTACTCGTATTTATTAGGAGTGATTGTAAGAAGTCTATTATTTGTAACGTATGAGATAAATGAGTCAATTAGGTTTCAATTAGTTGGAAATTTTCAACCCTATATATTTTTTTGAATTTTAGTTGACTGGTTCCGGAAACCTGAATACATGTAAGTTTTCAAGCTTGACCTAATTATTTTAATCCACGTGTTGCACGAGGAAAATATGTACGAAAGAAGAATATTAGACTCCAACTCTCCAAGTGATAACCGTCCTGGTCCATGTGAGAAAATTGGGAAGTTTCAACTTTGACGATCTAAAAACTAACGCCATCGGCAATAGCCAACCAAAATTATCAGCAACCATTTTATTGCTCATTTGGTTCTTTAGTTTAAATTGCGTTAACTTGAATTTTTTATATTTGAACAAAAAAATTTAAATAATGTAGTTTAAATGAAAAATAATTATAATCTCATAATTTTAATTTATAAACCAAACGTCTCCTGAATGATTCTGTTTGGTAATTTTAAAATTGTATTTTGTTAATTTTTTAAAAAATTATTTTGAATATAATAAAAAAATAAAATTGTATTTAATTATAATTATTAATTAATATGTTATAATATTATTAATAAGTATTAAAAAATAAAAATAAAAAAAATTTTAATTATTTTTTAATTTATTTACAAAACTTATTTTCACTGTTATTTATTTTCATTTTTAAACATAACACAATTTATAAACTATTTTCATTGTCGTGTCATAAGAGGCCTAAAAAACGTGTTCAAAAATAATCTAAGGTCCCGTTTATTTCGCTGATTCGAGTTTAAAATTTGAGTTTTATTACAGTAAAAAGTTCTCACAAACAATCACATCTAACTTTTTTGCTACAATAAAAAGCTCTCACATAAAATCACATCTAACTCGAATTAAAAATTCGAATCAACAAACTAAACTAAAATTATTTTGAGAATTAAATTAAACTAAAATTACCGCTCGTTGTCCTCCAACGGAAGCTTCATAGCAAAACCAACTATACATACGTACATATAATATATATATATATATGTGTGTGTGTGTATGAAAATATTATCTTCACTAAAACGTGTGCAGTTGAAGTTCGACTTCTAAAGTGAAATTTCTTTTCTTGGTCAAAGCTCTATCTCTCTCTCTGTGTATACATACACATAGAGACAGTTGATAAAAATGGTCCCCCAACAAATTTTGTCTTGTCTGTGAGAGAGAGTAACCCAAAAAAAAAAAAAAAAAAAAAAAAAAAAAAAAAAATCTTGTTACGAGTAGGGGTAAATTACGTTTAGTTGGAGGATTCAAACTACGATTTGAATCATAATTCATAATTCACTATAATATTTTTTTTTACAAAAAATACACATAAATTAAAAAGAATTCTAATAATATAATTCTAATTCATAAACTAATTACTCCTGTTCGATAATTTTGAAATTATATTCGGTTAATTTTCCTTTTTATTTTTAAACATAACATAATTCATAGACTATTTTTATTATTGTGTCTTAAAATGCGTGTAAAAACGTGTCAAAAAATAATCTAAACTAATTTCGAACGCACATTTTTCAAATCCCCATATCACCTCCGTGCTATCCCACAATTCAAGGAGGCCAATCTTGACTCTTCTGCGTTGCAGGGATTCTAGAAGCTTCATTTGCTTCGCCATCAACGACGATTTGAGAGAGAAGATGCAGATTAAGTTGGGTGGTGGGTCAGGGATTAGCTCTGCTGTCAAGTCCAGGTCTAGTAGTGAGACCCTTGTTTCTATATTTTTGAAGAAATTCCTATATTTGGGTGTCGAGAAATTATTTAACAGAACCCAAAAAATCATGGGTTTTCTCTTTCTAAATACAAGAAACATGGATTTCATTTGGTTACAATAGCTAATTACTTGTGTTTCTAACTTCATTGACAGAGCCCTTTGTTGTTCCTGAGCATTTCTTATGCTCAGTTCATTAGTCTTTGCGTTGTTGTGTTTGGCTTTGTTGAGCAGCTCCTTGTTTCGAGCTTTGATGAACCATAAAAGCTTCTTTACTCAGAGCAAATAAGAAGATAGACGAGAGATTTGGCAAAAAAAAAACAAAAACAAAAAAAGCGACAACTTAATACCTTATTACACTTATTTCAGCGGCAATTTTGTAATTGCACGTAATACCCTCACTCTTGTTAAGAATCCACGCCACGTGTCAATTTTGTCTATGATTTGTCGATGATCATTGGGCCCGTTTAGTTCGCTGCTTCGAGTTTTTAATTCGAGTTGAGATGTGATTTTATGTGAGAGCTTTTTACTGTAGTAAAAAAGTTAGATGTAATTATTTGTGAGAGCTTTTTACTACAGCAAAATTCAAATTCTAAACTCGAATTAGCGAAATGAACGGGGCATAGTGTTGTGATGGTTTTCTTTATGATAATACAAGTTTCTTTGTGATAATGAGGGCGCTCAAAATTGGAAAAGAAAAATCATTAGTCATCATGAACTAAACAAAAAAATGCCGTTTAAAAAATATATTTAAATTATTATTTGAGTTTTTATTCTTGTGAGAGAACTATTAGTAGAAATTTTATTATTTAAATTCTGTCTGAAAAGAAAACACTGCAAACAAAGAATTTTATTAAATACATGTACCAAACAATCCCTGAAACAATGTAGAAAAACAAAATGAAAATAAAATATATATATATATATAAACTAACACAACAAACAATGCAAACAAAGAATGCAGACCAAACCAAACACACCCAAATAAAGACCTAATAGCATCATAACAAATTAAGAGCTCGCTCATTTTACCAATTTGAATTTTTAATATCAGTTTTGTTACAGTTTAAAGCTCTCACAAATAGTCACATCTAACTTTTTTTGTTTTAGTGAAAAGCTCTCATATAAAATTACATCTCAATTCGAATTAAAAATTTAAATCTGCAAACTGAACAAGACTTAAACCACTGCACCATTCTAATATTAAATAGAAGAAACTAATTTAATAATGGTCAAATGAATTCACATTATAGGTTTGTTTTATAAGTTTAAATTACTATTCAAACCTTTTTGTTATAATATTTTTGCTTACAAAATTTATATTTATGTTGAAAATTATGAACCAAATGGCCATAATGTGATCACCACAACCTTCACGCGCCGCAACATAACGTCTCCTGATTAGAACTTTTACTAAGTAGTCATTTTCTTGCTATATTTACCATGTACCAACTCTTCTAAAAAAATGCAATACCAGCAGAGGGAGTTATGATAGAAAATCAGACTTTTGTCTTTTGATTTAGTAGGTTCTTAACTCTGTATATTATTCTGGCTGATTTAGCAATTTAAATGAAATTCCACCCATCATCTTCAAAAAGAGAAAACTATGCTTACAAAATAATTTAGTAAAAATTGTAAATAAAAATAATTAACGCATTTAAAATGGTGATAAGTATTCATTGATTTCTAAAATTAAAATATAAAGTGCAATTGTGGAAGATATTTGAATTAGAATGAGGACTTGTTTTCCTTTGGAACGGGGCAGAAAAGATTGGAGTTGATGAAGAAAGGTCAACTGAGCTGCCGTAATAATTGGGTTCACACAATCAACAGCACAGCATGAAATAAAGATAAAGATCACAAAGCTAGTTCAAATATTTCCGGATCACCAAAAATAGCATAAACTCAAAACTATAAACTTCCAAGTTTCAGTCTAAAAATGAGGTAAACAGTATTAGAACATTTTAAAGCAACAAAAAGAGAAATACAAAAACTGGATCAAAATGGAAGTCCTCGGAGCATAACATGACTAAATATCTAGACTGCAGGCATTGACTTCACTTGAGAGGAATGAACCTCGAAGAGTGGGTAGCACCAATACCGGGTCTACCGTGCTTGACAGGCTTGTATGAGATTGAGAACTCAGCAAGGTAATGACCAATCATTTCAGGCTTGATCTCAACCTGATTGAAGGTCTTACCGTTGTAGACACCAATGATGCTTCCGATCATTTCTGGTACGATGATCATGTTGCGAAGGTGAGTGCGAACTGGTTCTGGCTTCTCACCAGGTGGGGCCTCCCTTTTCTGGTTGCAACCATAGGGTATAAAAGAATGATCAAAGGTGATAACACAGTACAAAATCTAGTAGCTAAAACCACAAAACTGATGTATCCAAACAAATATGAAACGAATATGATACTAACATAAGCAGTGCCTAAATGACATAAATCCCAAAATGAACAAGGCGCCTAAATGAGATAATTCCCAAAATGACCAAGTTACCAACACGTTATTTTCAGCTACCACTGAGCAGTCAAAAGCAGTTCTACCAACTCTCAATTTTAATTTGCAGAATGATTACTTATACTGAATATTGTACTTTCAGCATTTCTAACCACAGATTTTCAATGTCCTTCAATAGTTTAAAGCATAAATACTAATATGTGCAATGGTAGGCACAAAAGCATACCCAATAAGGGTGAGATTTGTTCTTAGTTTTCAAGATCATTTAGCGGGTTAATGATCAGTCATTCTAGAAAATAGGACAATATCAGCCAATCACGACTTAAGTGTGGAAAAGAAGTCTCTAAAGTTCGGTAATCTATATGTCTCATAATGCATGTAAAATCTTTTCTATTTGATACACTTAAAACATGCAACCAAATGAGGACTTACTAGATCGTAAGAAGCCGTAGAAAGAAAAAGAAAAAAGAAATATTCTTTCCAATTAGGCAGGGCCATAAAAAAGATATGCACTTTGGATCCTCCAAAAATAACAATACCTTACGTTGACATTACCATTAATCCTATTCTCAGTTGTGTGAAATGCTAGAATTATTTCCAGTATCAAATTCATATGGATACATCTAAACACTAGCCCCCGAAATAACAACACAAAAAAAGCTTGACTTCATGAAATTATAGCCATTGATCTTATTCTCAATAGAGTGGAATGCTAAAATCATTTCCAGTATCAAATTCATATGAATACATCTAAACACCAGTCTCCAAAATAACAACACAAAGAAAAGCTTGACTTTATGAAATTATGTCGAAAATCAACCAACCATTGACATGTCTAAGTGCATTAAGTATACCCAGTATTGTTAAACTCAGCATAATCGGGCATGCAAGATTTCTAAACAAAGAAGTTTTCTCAAAAAACTCACACCAAAAAAAATTCACCTCAAATCTTGTTAATTTGGGGAAAAAAAGGGGGAAAAAAACGAAATGAGAGGTCATCCAACATCCAACCTCTGGATTAAATTAAAGGCATACTCATTCCAACCCCATTTAACCACAAGATACATATCAACAGAAACAATATGAAACAACCATTAAAAGAAAAGCAAAAAACGGAACAGAAAACTTACCGCCTTGCGCAGCTTCTTGATGAGAGCCATGGGCTTACGCTTCAAACCCCTCTGGAACCTACGCAATCACAATAAAACAACTTTCAACACTTTCAACGCCATTTTTTCATCAATCACAAGTCAAATCACGAACAATCGCAAAAGAAAGAAACTTCCGATCAAAAGCAACCAAAATTTTCAGAATTTCGATTCACCTTCTGCGAGCACGGGCAGTGAAGAGCTTGACGAGCTCATCGGTGGACATGTCGAGGAGAGCATCCAAATCGACTCCTCTGAAGCTGAACTTCTTGAACGTTCTCTTCTTCGGCACTCCGGTCACCGGCACATCGGTCTCAACGTCAGCCTGAAACGCAACCACAGAGAGAGAAAGAGAGAAACGTTAATGGCGGCAGAGAAGGACGTAAAGGAAAAGAGGAATTGAGGGGAAAATCATGAAATTGTAGATGAATTCTCACCATGGTTGAAGCTTCGGAGACTGGAAACCCTAGTTCTGAGTCGCTGGGAAGAAGATGGGGATTGCTTGCCGCTGCTAGGGTTTTTAAGAAGAAACCCTAATTATGTCGAGGAAATCTTATATATAGTGTGAGCGTTTTTGTGTGGTTGTGTTGTGTAGCCCTAAGATCTGGATTTGGTTTAGAGATGTTAATGGGCCTCGTTCTGTTTCTACTGAATGAGCGGACTGGGATATTGGGCTTTAGCCTAATTAGGATTAGGATTTGGGCTTAACTTGGCCGTCCATTGAGATGAGAAGTTGGGCAGTAGCCCATAGGCCTAATCAGCTCAGGCCCATTTGAAATAATTACGTAGAAGTATTTAGGGAGAAGGAGGGAAATTAAATCCAGATTTACTACTCAGGTCAGTTACAAAAATACCCAATTAAAATATATCAGTCAAAACATTCCAAAATTCTCTCCCTTTTTTCTTGCTCTCTCTCTTTTTTCTTGCTCTCTCTCTCACTTCTCTTTCCTGCTATCTCTCTTTTTCTCTCTTCTTCCTTCTCTCCTGCTCTCTCTCTTTGAAGATCTCATTCGTTCTCTCTCTTCAACGAGAATTGCGGCAGTGATGATCATGTCATCGGCGACGTTATCGCTAAGCGCAAATGCCAGATCTTCTCTCCTCCCCTCTTTCTCCTTGTTTCTGTCCACCCTTACCAACATTCAAATAGCATATCGGTCGATCGTCTATTAGCCATGGTGGAGACTGTCGTCGCGACATTGAAGGCTCTGTGGATCTCTGTTTACGAGCATTGCGGAGTTTTGTTCGCGAGCAACAACGTTCTCTGTTAGAGAGACAACGAAGCTTAGCTAGATTCGCAGTAGAGGAAGACGACTGTCGACCAGATGGAGCTCGGGCGACGACCATTGATGGTCTATAACTTAACAGGTTATTTCATAACTAAACAAGTTATGGTCCATAACCTGATAAGCTATAATGATAACTTGACACGTTATGATCGATAACTTGACAGTTTATAGTCTAACTTGATAGGTAATGTTCCTTAAGTAAACAAGTTACGGTCTATAACTTGATATGTTATAATCATAAATTTACACATTGTGGTCTAGCACTTGTTAGGTTATTGTCTAACTTGACAGCTTATTGCCCATAACTTGACAGGTTATGATCATAACTAGACTGGTTATCGCCCATAACGTGACGGGTTATGCGATGTAAATGACTGGATTATGACATAATCTGAAAGATCTTGAGAAAACACTTTTTGCCTGACACTGATGTTGTCTCTCTCCTCCATTCTATTTCTCCCCTGAGAATCCATGAGAGGATCCACTCTACAACGATGACGATCAGCAAATCCGGATCGACGAAGTGATCTGCGAATCTCACCCATGGGTGATCTCCTTGCAATCTGAGATTGCTTCTCCTTAGTCCAACTAGAGCACCAGAATAACGACACCACTTCGAGAGAATGATAGAGATAGGAGCTAAAGAGAATGGTGGGTTGAAAGAGAGAGAGACTAGACGGTGAACGGAGGAAAGAGAGAGAAAGAGAAAGAGGAGAGAGAAATGAGAGGTCAGAAGAAGGTTGAAAAAAAAGGAAAAACTAAGAAGAAAATTATCAGAAATGGTAGACTTGGAAAGTAAAATATTTAAAATTAAAAATGGCCTATTAATTTTTAATGACCGGTAAATGAGCTATTTACTTTCAAAGGTTTAAAAAAAAAAGGCTTATATACTATAATTTCCCAAGTATTTACACGAAATGATCATTTTTACCCTTGATGTTTAGGATATGTTTCTAATTAAACAATATTATTAATCTATCCATTTTATAATTACTGATATAATATAATTATAAATATATCCTTTTTCGTGTGGGTAGTTGTGAATTTGTATGAGTGATTTTAAAAGGTAGTTAAGTAGGTTTTTTTATAGACTTATATACAAACATTACAATTTGTAGATATTCTTTTATTCATTCATTGTAAAATAGAAATATATGTAATTAAGTCAATTACATAAAAGGGGTGAGCACAGTTCGCTCAAATCGGCTTTCAGCACTATCAGCCAACTTAATTGATGATTCGATTTTACAGAGTGAATAACTGTGACCGAATTGAAAGAGAAAGATGACCGACCAACAACCATTCAAAAGTAGCTTTGGTTACAGTTTTAATCGTTGGTGCACCCATTTAAGAAGAAGATGAAGAAAATATGAAAGAAACAAAAGAAAACATAATAATAGGGCATATGTAGTACTGTGTATGCCATTGTTATTTATTTTGGTACTTTTTTTTTTTTTGTATTTGTGAGTTGATTTAGTATGATAATTATTGGGAATAGTGTCCTAGAAGCATGAGATGTAAAATTATATTTATTATTTATTTAATAAAAGAGTTTATTCATCATTTTATGTGCATATATTTATGAATATTTTATGAATATCAAATAAAATTCCTTGATTATTTATGTAACCTTAAACATGGTATATAAGTGTTGTATACGAGAGGATAATGTTTAAGGATAATAATCAAAAGTAATTGTTCATAATGAATTTAATTAAAGTTTGAAATCTTTAATTAAAACACTATTAATACATGTCATTCCCATTTAGAATGGAACAGTGTTATCCGCACTGTTAATATGGCGAGATATTGAATGAGTGTATTTCGCATAATGAGATTATGTGGAACATGGACGCAGACACAATATGAATTTCTAATAATTTCCGTTAAGCATAGAAATTCTAATTGAGTCTATCGATGGTCATATATAGGATGATCTTAATCCTGAGTTCTTAACAAACTCCTATTTATGGATTTATGTCTTTTGATTTACTCGGTACGGATTCCGAGACCCTGAATCCTATTCCTTGTATTTTAGAGACATAATGAAATAGGTAGCTGGGAATGTTATTATACGAGATGGAATCCATTCCTTCTTGAGAAAGAAGCAGATAAATAATTCTCTTGAGTGTTGATTCGGTACTTGGATTAGTAAGAGCGCTCTGGTTCATGAATGTGTTTTATGAATCACTATCCATTAGAGAATCAATGGTACTCAAGGATAAAGATGTAATTAGAGAGGTTAACGGATTCTACCTGACTCTAATTATGAATTATTTATGGAGGATTGATCTATATGTAATGACTATATCAAAT
>NW_010357153.1:373057-373998 GCF_000414095.1 Morus notabilis
GCCCGTGTGCGCCCAGCGCGCGGACAGTCCGCGCTCCTGCACGTAGCGCGTGACCACTTCGCGCACGCGCACGGTCCAGCGCAGGTGGCGGCCCAGTTTCGGGATTTGATCCCGAAAGGCCTCGAAGGTTTCTGAAACCCTCGTAATGCGTGCCGACAGACCCAGAAAAGTTCCGGACCCCAAGGAAGGTGAAATCCAACCCGAAGACAAAGAATGAAGCCGAAGAATAAAGAACTCAAGAATCGAAGACCCGTTGATGTAACGGAAGAATATAATTATTGTAATTATTTATTTATTCGATTCGATTGAGTTATAATTTATTTATCCATGGGACTCGGTCAAATCCATCTCAATAGTTGATTGCACATGTTTATATTTTATGTTGATAATTATATATTATATGTCCATGCATATAACATGCCATATAGATATAATGTGCCTACTCATATGTTTTATAACATGCCATGCATATACGCGCATTTGTTATTGTTTATTTTATTTAGTATAAAAGTGTTTTAGAAAAATAAAATAAAATATGAACCATGCGCTAAAATCGATTTAATATGATTAAATTGATTTAAGTTGCAAAATTAATTTGCAAAATAATGTTACATGTGAAATTGAATTTAACAGTTAAATTTTAGAATTTCACATATCCGAAAAATAAATTGTTTATTTTCCGATTTGAAAATCATGAGATATTTTTTCAAACAAAATACATATTTGCAAAATAATGAGTAGGAGAGGGTTGTATGACAACGCGACCCACTAGTCTCCACCGTTAGCGCAACACCGTGAGATCCGAAAGGGGCTTCTGCGGCGACATTGAACCGCCCTCCTAAAGGAGAGTGTCCTTGCCGGATCAATAACAAGGTTGGCTTCCTAGAGATAAGATTTCAAGATGTATTTCTGAATTGACTACCCAAAGGTAGCAATCCGGA
>NW_010357153.1:374411-374919 GCF_000414095.1 Morus notabilis
CTATTTATTTCTAGCAATATGTCGAATCCCATTATCACACTACTATCGACTGAAAAATTGGACGGTGATAACTATGCTAAGTGGAAGAGTAACATGAACATACTATTGGTCTGCGAAGACTACAAATTTGTCCTAGCGGAGGAATGTCCTCCTGAACCCGCGGCAAACGCATCCAAAACCGTAAGGGAGCCTTATGATCGCTGGATTAAGGCCAACAACAAAGCCAAGTGCTTTATGCTAGCCAGTATGAGCGATGTGCTTCGCAAGAAGCGAGAGGAGATGGAGACTGCTTTATGAGATAATGGAGTCAATAGAAGCCATGTTCGGCGCTCCCTCTGAAAAGGCTCGTTTGGATGCCGTAAGGGCTTTCATGAATGACAAGATGAAGAAAGGTTCTTCAGTCAAGGCACATGTTTTGAACATGATTGATCACCTCCATGATGCGGAGCTCAATGGTGCCAGGATCGATGAAGCCACCCAAGTTGGCATCATCTTGGAAAGCCTATCC